>NC_091132.1:27584605-27789605 GCF_040183065.1 Periplaneta americana | reverse complement strand
CGTAAATATCCACTATAAAATATATTTCAATTATATAATTTTCACTATATCAATTAAAAGGAAAATCTCAAACAATTTTTTTTCGAAATTCTTGAGGCAGAAATGTAACCTAGTCACCAGAGCTAGGAAGTTCGTACCAAAGCAGTAAATTTCAGTTGAGTACAGCGAGGAGTATAGATTTCACCTGCACCTCGCCCTGCTGCCGATCGCTACAGACGATACACAGTATGTTCACATAAACAACGCATAGTGGCATTCTGTGGAGCTGTGTAGAGTCGTGAATAGTTTGAAAAATATTGTTCATTTATACAGGGACATCATTTTATTTTTACTAACATTTTTAATATTAACCTGGCTATACCTTTCTATTAACGATTGAAACAGGAAACACCGTTTGCTACCCATTCCACGACGGAGTTCGATGATACTGGCGTAAAATACAAATCACTTTACTAGGTATAGGAGGGAAGAAAAGTAGTTCATCCATTTATGTAAACTAGGAAATATCGCGATTTTGAGATTGATTATTTTCATTAGGTTTTTGTTTAATCAAAATACAGTACTGTATTAACACTTAGTGTTTTACACACGCATTGAGCTATCCATTCGGACGTATTAATTATGCAGTGTATATTGTACTGTTACAGCACATTAGCGTACTATATAGAGAATGAAGTTAAATTGAAAAATAATTATAATATGGATATTTAAACACATTTTAGAAAATGGTGGCCGTTCATTTCGATACAGGCTTCAGTTCTTTTGTCCATATTATCGCACTATAGACTATTGTACCTAATTCCAATTACCAGTTTCGTCCTTCGTACGAGTAACTCATGTTGAAATAATTCTGTACTTACTCTATAAAAGAGTACCTTACGTACTGTAAATTGAATCTTCACTTCTGCGCGATCCGAAAAGATAAAATCACTCAGAAATGCTATCTACTGTCCGTTCAAGTGGTTTTGTCGCAGGGTTGTAGAAAGGAGGGGGGATCACGTGACAGTTAATTACTTAAGGAGGCCCTTTTATTTAAGTTATTTTAAACACTTGAATAATATTACGTAGACGTCCAATTCCTAACAGAAATTAATGTTTTCAGAAAAGAGCTAAGATAGCCCAGCTACTAGACTTTACAAAGGGGCGAACAGAAGCAGGTGGGGGGAAACCGGGATGCGACATAGGGAAACGGACGACAGTACCCGTACGAAAATATGATTCAATATTGAAAGCTCTTTCGTCACTGGAAAACGCGAACATATTTCTGAAACATACTATACTCAGTAACTCAGTACTGCTTACGCGCCCTCGACTCTGTGTCATGAACGGTTGGAAGTTTACTAGTAGAAGGGGTGGGAGTGAAGTACATTCCAAAACTCAGGTGCAATAAAAATTGAAGTAAAAATAAAATGATGTCCCTGTATTAATATTTTAGATTCTGAACAAAGTGAGACATTCTATTATTATTATTATTATTATTATTATTATTATTATTATTATTATTATACTAGCCGTACCCGTGCGCTCCACTGCACCCGTTAGAAATAAATATAAAGCAATTACTTAATTAAAATAGGACTTTTGATCCAGGGAACATTCGTGTTTGATAGAAGGATAAATCGTTTAATATGTTACTTAATTTAAATTGCATTTAAATAATTAAAATGCGATCATTTTGGTCCAGAGATCACTCATTTGGTGCAATGACAATTCCTTTAACATGTTTCTTAATTGTTATTACATGCAACCATAGTTTAATGAAGATTGACATCATTTAGATTTATTGTGTATACTTTATATTACTTGCTATATGTTTCCATTGAATTATGGTAATAACCAAAGCTCGGAATTTGGGGACTTGTGTCTTTGCACGTGGCTAAGCGACGGACTTCAATGTCAACAAACTCCCGCTTCCAGCACAGAGGTACTGTCAGTCAGCTATAAAAGTGGTTTCTGGCTGAAGCAACATATTGATAGTATTGTGGTAGGTTGAAACACGTAATTTTATAGCATATATAATTATAATAAAAATAAACATCAGCAATATATCAAATTTACTGTTCTGCTCTGTACATTATATTACATTCGAAGATTTTCGAACTCATAACTTCTTCGTCAGTGAGTTAAACATGATATGAAACGAGAAAAACTTATTTCCACGTCACATGAAATGACGGGAGCAAACTTAAAATAAATGTTTTAACTGTCATTGTTTTGTTCGATTTTCAGCAGTTGCTAGCTTCTCTCTTATCTGAGAAAGATAAGTATATCCTAAATTTTTCTCGAAAATAGTTTTCAATTTGTGTGTCACTACTAGGGCAGATCCCTCTACGACTTGATCCATGGCTATGGACAAATTTTCCACCAATTTAAGGGACTGCAATGTCTTTCAATGAATGCCGTTTCCAGCCTTTAGTTTGTGTGTGGCAGAACTTACAAAATATAAACTCTCCATTCGTAGAAAATAATGTATCTCCTCCGAATTTCTCCACGAAATTCTGTACCTAAAATTTAAAAAAATGTATTTTCAAACTTCTATAATACCCATTCGAATAACAAGTATTTTCTAATTCCTCTAACAGACCGTTTATTTGTAATTCTCTGATTGTCATTGGCTTCAACATGACACAGTTTCCTCGTGCGTAGATGTGACCACTTTCTTAGTACATACGACTGTCCCTGAGCGCTTACAGCGTGAGCTTTATATACGTTGTACCTGTAACCTTACTCATGCACACGACACACAAGTCCCCAAGTTCCGAGCTTTGGTAATAACTTAATTTTAACTCCTGTTTTCTACGTCTTCAGTAAATGGCGCTTGGCCCACTATGGTTCTCAACCCTTCAAATAACTTAAATAGTGATAGAGCATATATGGTAATATGTAATTATATTTCTTTCTTTCGAAAATGTAAGAATTCACGATCTCCTATATACCAATGCCATGGAATGAATAAATGTGTTTTTTTCTTTCTACTCAAAAATTTTATATTTTGCACATTGGAGTTATTGCAGGAACAGCAACGCTATAAACTGAGGCGGCGGTGAAAATGTATTATATTGTTATTTTAAAAGTCTTGTATATCCTTTAATCGATATTACTTCATAAAAACACAGAAACACTTTCTGTATGCTATGTTTAATATATTTCGTTTGTTGTTGTCCATGGCCCCTGATAGATGAAGTCATTTGTTTTTTATTTCATTACAGCGCCTTAGATGGCGCTGTTATATAAATTGTAAAACTCATTTATCTCATGAAATATCAGTCCTATCAAAATTTTGCATATAATAAAACTTATCGGAAATAATAAAAAAAAAAAACTTTTGTTATGTAACATTTTTCACGAAAATTAATAATAAGGGAGATGTTTCGATTTATTTAATTCAAGCCCCCTTATAACCTCCCTTTTAAATAAAGTATTTTGAATGACATATAGCCTAAAATCTACGTTACAACGAACTTAATTTATATTTCAATTTTCATATAAATCAGTTCAGCCATTATCGCGTGAAAAGGTAACAAACATCCAGACAGACATACAAACAAACATTTCAAAAAAGCGATTTTTGGTTTCAGGATGGTTAATTATACATGTTAACACCAATTATTTTTGTAAAATCGAAAATTACCAGAAAAATTTTGGCTACAGATTTATTATTAGATAGATTACAATGGAAGCTCTTAAGTTCGGCAGAAAACAAGTTCGACATCCTATAGTTCGACTGCTTACGTAGGAGAATTAGACACGTCCCTATACGGGCACTAAGAAATGGGTTTGCCATTTGAATGGGAATTGGTTCTGTGTATTGTAGTGATACTTTTTTTAAAGGAAAACAGAATATTTTATTGATTAGGACATCCGTATTTAATAACTAGTCTTAAATTAACGAACTCTTCTTTTTATATGAGACAGAGACTCTCCGCCTTCAACACGTTTTTAATTTTTCCGTTAACATACAATATTTATTCCTTCCACTACAGGAGACAGACTGCATTGTGCCGTTTGTGAGACGGAACTGTCGAAACCCACTGTGGTACTAGAAGCGCATACTCAAGTCTCGGGGCGGGCAGAAAATGCAAGTACAGTACTGTATTCGTTGATGGATAACCAATAAGAATTTGTATTCTTTTCACCTGCCACACCCACTATCCTTATTGGACTGAACTTTCAGTTCTGTTCAGTCGAACTTAGGAGAGTCCACTGTACTTACGTAATGTGAATATAATGCATGATTCCAAAAACTTAAACTCATCTGTTATTAAATAATTATGCAAACAGAAGTGTGTAACACGTTTATTTTTTCCCCCGATTATTCTTTGTTAAATGTTGACGTCTCGTGCTGCTATGAATTCGGTTGCGTTACAGTCCAAGTTCAACATCGGAATTATGACACGAACTTCCTAGCTGCCAGTACAATAGAAACGAAAAATTTTCTTGAAAACAATTATGGGTTTAATATTATGTCCCACATATGAGATACACTTTTAGATTCACAAAGTAGTTGTTCATCTGGCGATAGAAATAAATATGATACAATATTTCAGATTTGCTCCAGTAACATCTTGTGACGTAGAATGAATATCTTCAGAGTACTACAAATGTTTTTTTTTCTGAACCTAAAATAGTACATTATGCAACGATCTTATAATGGCAGTAATCAAGACGCGAGTATGTTTATGAAACGAGCGCAAGCGAGTTTCATAATTTTCATACGAGCGTCTTAATTACCATTATAGTCAAGTTTCATACGACTTTTTATGCTCGACCATATTTCTAACTTGAAATTATTCATAAGTATTCATGTTATTCTTATCTGACTGAGGAGCGGAACTGACCTTGTGCAATATCTCGTAAATTGTGAGATGTGCGCAAACGCGAAAGCATTGATTTTTTTCCCAGAAACAAATGTTGACATTGGCCTTAATATAATCCAGAGAGTAAAATAAACATTAATCTTGATATAACCTTGAAATTGAATTAGACATTAAAAACGAGATGACAAATTGAATTTATTTGAATATTATTTACAATTAATGCTGATTATTATAATAACAGAACTATTTGTCTTTCGATTGCATATCCGAGAATAATCGATACTTGCGCTTTCATATTGCTACAATGGTATTTTCTGATTGGTGGAACACCTGAACTTTAATGAATAGGTGTACTTTAATGAGGTCCATTAAAGGGCTGCTACCAGGTGTATAATTACTACATTTCGGCATGGTCGAGCATAAAGAGTATTTTCATTATTTTACAAGATACAGTAATGAAGGAAAAGAATGGTGAATATTTCCAAAATTTTACTTCTGTAAGCTGTACCTAATCCCTTAACTCACTTGTGTATTATAACTTCTCCATATGCAGTATATATATTTTTTTCACTTTTACAACTTAAGATTTACAAAATATAAGTATATTTCAAACATTACTGTTAGGAAAAAATGCCACAAGCATAGATCGAACAGTTGGCGCGATTTTCTCCTCATTTGGAGCTGCGTTTGGGAGTGGGTTCGATAACCGATTGGGTTGATTACTTACTTGGATTTTTCCACATTTTTTACCCAATTGTATGACGAATGTCAGGTAATCACATAGCGAATCCTCAGTCTCGTTTCGCCAAATACCATCCCACTATCCCCAATTTTATTGGTAATGCCTGGTAGTTGATAAAGCGTCGTAAAATCAATATGCAACGTGACTTTTTCCCTTTATGATAAATTCTTTGATGCTGAGACCTTAAATTTCTGTTCAAAAACGAACAGTTCGGGGATGTTCGCTGCTTTTATGAAATAATAGCATGCAACAGCACACACGATTCTGTTCGTGCACGCTTTATCCACATAGCAGTGACATCCTACGTTTGTTCTCCGTGACATGTTTGGGGGAGAAAAAAATACATACATTGGCCTGGAAAACATCGATTTATAAGCTCACCCGTGTATGGAGGTCAGCATTATTTCCATTATTTTCTATTTTGAATAGAATGGGCTTTTCGTAATAACAGCTCAATCATTAATTTTTATTTTTAAAATAATTTAAAAATAGTAGTAATGAAACAAAGCCCACACCACGCAATATTTTACAATTAATACATTCTACTCTCTGACTCTGAGAGCTGTGGGAAAGATATGAATAAGCTGAAAGCACAACATTTGAACCTGCAATTCTGGAACGTAAATTTTCATTTAAAGCAGGAACTCAATTAACACGAGTAATTTTTTTCCCTTAGCGAGTAAAGTCTTTAATTTAGTATAGTCATTAAAACATAAGAAAATGTAAAATTCTGGCTTTTAGCAAGCCCAGTATTACTGTCATGTGCAGTTAACATGTGCAATATACTGCTTGAATACTGCACATTGCAACGCTTACGACAGCTGTTGTAAACCTAGAGAGCACAGTGGCAACGTAATTGGCTAATCGACATAACAAATTCTCCTTTCATGTTATTCATTACACGTTTGGAGAATTGGGCACCAACACAGTGTTTAGAAAAATATTAATTTTTAGTTATCGTCTTCATATAAAAAACGAACCGATAAAACACGTCAATTCAATAATAACTGCAATACAATAATAACAAAAATCTCAAATGTAATCCTGCCCTCTTTATCACTTAGTAAGTTCATTAGAAATTCAAATAATTTTTTTTTCAGATTTATTTTCCAGAAAGGTTACCAGATATTTTGAAAGTTATTTGTTTCCATAATAATGAAGATGTAACAAAGCAACGTAATATCACAGTCAAGTATATAAAGTCACGAAGCTTGAGTTGTGAGGGTGCTAGGAACAAAAGACTGTGCCGGTACTGTTTCGCATTGTCTGTAATGAGGCGATAGTAGCGATCCTAGTGGTTAGCAACTGTCTATGGAGGCATATTTACTACGTCTTGCGCTTCGTGACTGTATATACTAGACCAGTGGTCGTCAGCACTCGCTGAAATGTGCAATATGTACGCGGTGCCGTCCCGTGTGCACTGTCGTGCAACAGGGAGAGATAGAGAGCATACCCGCTAGCAGCTACGAGAGCACTATAGTGCACTGCGTTTTCCGCGGGTAAGAGAGGCTAGCCCCAGCGTGCTCTGTGCTGACGACCCTGTACTAGATTGTGGTAATACCTCAATGAAGTGTAACCACGTCTAGTACATACAGTCACGAAGCTTGAGTTCTGAGGGTACTAGGAACAAAAGACTGTGCCGGTACTGTTTCGCATTGTCTGTTATGAGGCGATAGTAGCGATCCTAGTGGTTAGCAACTATCCATGGATGCATATTTACTACGTATTGAGCTTCGTGACTGTATATACTAGACTGTGGTGTAACCCTGTCAAAAACACCTCTTTTAAAATGCTTCACTCGTAATGGTTTTTTATGCCAAATACTTTTCCTTGAACACATCCATCTTCAATTCTTTGAGTTTCAATGCGAAAAGGCCTTCGTGTATATTGTTTATTGTAGTGTGTGTTTTGTTTTTTTCTGAAGAGTCATTAGTTCTCAAAATTGACGCCAGACGGATTTTGGAAAATAAGGAAATTATGCAGGGCAACTGATGTTTCACTGAAAACTAATTAATGTGACGTACCGAAGTGCATATCAATTCAGTGCAGGAATTCTACGTTATCATACGGTGAAGAAAGGGTAGAACGGAGAAAAATTCTCTCCGGCACCGGAATTCGAACCCGGGTTTTCAGCTCTACGTGCTGATGCTTTATCCACTAAGCCACTATTTTTCCAGATATCTTTGGATTCCAAGCTTCAAATTAGGGATCATTAATTAAACCCGTTCAGCCGTTTCGCTTTAATTTCCATCACCACTTAAAATTATAATATATAAATGCGATTTCATTGTAGATCTTATCTTTTGTTTTAGTTTCTAGTTTTCTTTTTATATTCATCTTCTAGTAAATACTGTTTGTGAACTGTGACGAACACGACCATTGCCATTCGGCCCTCAGATTTATTAATTACTATTATATCTTCATTTTTTTACATGTATAAAATTATTTCATTTTATTCCTATTTTGTGTTTATTTATTTATTTATCTATATTCATTGCATTAAATCTAGCATACTTCTTCAGTAAATAAATAAACAATCAAATGTATTGATTATTGATAGACAGACAGACAGACAGATAGATAGATAGATAGATAGATAGATAGATAGATAGATAGATAGATAGATAGATAGATAGATAGATAGATAGATAGATAGATAGATAGATAGATAGATAGATAGATAGATAGATAGATAGATAGATAGATAGATAGATAGATAGATAGATAGATAGATAGATAGATAGGTAGGTAGGTAGGTAGGTAGGTAGGTCGGTAGGTAGTTAGGTAGGTCGGTCGGTCGGTCGGTCGGTAGATAGATAGATAGATAGATAGATAGATAGATAGATAGATAGATAGATAGATAGATAGATAGATAGATAGATAGATAGATAGATAGATAGATAGATAGATAGATAGATAGATAGATAGATAGATAGATAGATAGATAGATAGATAGATAGATAGATAGATAGATAGATAGATAGATAGATAGATAGATAGATAGATAGATAGATAGATAGATAGATAGATAGATAGATAGATAGATAGATAGATAGATAGATAGATAGATAGATAGATAGATAGATAGATAGATAGATAGATAGATAGATAGATAGATAGATAGATAGATAGATAGATAGATAGATAGATAGATAGATAGATAGATAAGTGCATTTATTGATGCATGATAAATTATACAAAGTCATGTACACAAGATCCTTCGCACGAGCCCGTACGGCCATTCGTGCTGTAACTATGCACAGTTTGAATCTTCAAAGAAAACAAAAATAATACTACTAATAATTTATTGATTATTACTAAAATGAGGGAACAATACATTTTTAATAAAAAAGATGACACCTACACCCTTCGCTAAATATAGAAGCCCAACCTGCTGGATCTGTAGCAATATATTTATATTGAAATCGCAGCGGGAGAAATGTTATGAAACTCTAAATCCAAAAAAACTCAGTGGTTTAAATTTCCTGCGGTAAATCTTTTGTGATTGAATCAGTCAACTGGCAGATATGTAGGTTGAAGTGCAGACAATATGAAAGAAATTTCACGTTTCATATATCTAGGGAACACAAAGCTTGGAATGAATAAGGATGTGAACACAAAGGGGATGAATGTAATATTACAGGAAACCTCGGGAAAAACACATGACATTGTGTACAATAAATTGAACACATACAATGCATTGTGTCCATAACGCTCCCCAGGGACATAGAAATGACGCAGTTTTAAACGGATTCAACTAGACTCGTGTGCCTTGAAGTGGGTTGGTTACATGTTTTCACTCTTTGAAACGATAAGAGTGGAAGAGACAGTCGAAACTGTTGTTAGACAGTGACTCAAGACTCAAGGATTCTTCGGCTCTTAAGGCTCTTATCAGTATAGTATCCTAGATCATATATGTAACAGATTGGTCATCCCTATGTTACAATCGACAGCACTTTGAAGAGAACAAACCGCCAGGATCGCCACTCGTCCGCCGTAAACGAAAACGAGATGGCAGTAAAGTCGCTAATGCAGTTCAAATGGGAGTTATGACGTGACTCCTTATGTAATAACTAGATGGCAGCATAGTAAACCCGATAAAAGTTGTTACCGTCAAAGCCTGTAACGCCGAGCAATCTGGGTGTATATGATCTAGGATACTATTTAGGAAGACACTCTTTCAGCTTTCCCAATAACAGGACTGACTCATTGGACAAAGCATAACTAACACACAGAGTGAAAACAAAATTGAAATTAGACAAAAGATCACAAAGGAGAAACATAAGGAATGACCAAAAAAAGGATACTAAGGACAGGTAAGTTAATAGCATACATAATATAGGCCTAAACATAGTAAACAAACAGATTAGACGTTCAAACAAAAGTTCTTCCGTTTTAGGAAACAAAGTATTTTTGATTTATCGCACCAATGCTCTATCGACTGAGCTACTCAGGAACTTCACCCGAAACCGTCTCAATTTCCCCCTTTTTCTATCCGGAGAAGTTCCTGGGTAGCTCAGTCGGTAGAGCGTTGGTTTCTAAGACCCAAAGGTTCCAGCATTGATACCCGACCCCGGAACAATTTTTCTCTTGAATTTATTCAAGTCTGCTTCACAGGGAGTTTTACCTGAAAGCTAGATTTGCATAATCATTTTAATTCTTCAAAACTGTACGTATATTGAAGCAAAAGTAGGCCTACTGAAAAAAAGCACACACACGCACGAATGCAAAATAATGTGAATGGTATATCAAGTTCTTTTAAACCTAAGAATATAAAACACAAAGGAAAGTAGAAACTGAAAATGTTTTCTGGTTTCTAAAGAATTCCACGTCTTACTTGTGGGGTTAATGAAATTGATGATTGGTAACAATCATTTTATTTCTTTAAACTATTTTTTGGGTGAAGAAGACGGAGTGGGAGATTTTATATTTTCTAAGCAGCTTTAAATGTAAGTATATTGAAGCCAAAATTCTGAAAAAGTACACACACAGATACAAAATTGTGTGAATAGTATCACAAATTCCTTTAAACCTATAAAAGGACAGGAAAGTATAAAAATGAAAATGTTTTCTGATTTATAGAAAATTCCACATGTCCTGAAGTTGTGGAGTTTCATTTGTCGATTTTATTTACACCGATGGAATATTGCTAACAAAATATAACCTACCCCTTCATTTTTAAATAGATATGCATACTGACGTCAAGAAACTTAAACAAGTAGACACACACGAAAATGAAAACTTATGTTAATAGCATCTCAAAATCCTCTAAATCTATTAAGGGGAGAGGATGGTATTTTTAAAAACTGTTTTCCTATTTGGTGTAAAATTTTAATTTTTTGTATGTAGAGAGCTCATAGCTGAAGCAACTCAACCAAATATAAATATTTTCAAAAAAATTATTTGGAGACCCAAATTTGAAAAAAATATACCCAATGCACGATTGTACTAAAACCGATATATCTAAACCGTCTTTAAAGATAGATTCAAACAGTTTTTTTTCAATGTATTTGCAAAACATATTCTACACACTGTCTGTAACAGAATTTTGATATTAGTCCCTATGTTTGTAAAATAAACAATTAAAATTTAATAACACATTTCTGATTTCCTTTCTTGCAAACAAACGGACGCATTTTTAAAATGAAATCAATTAACACAATTCTGTTACAGAGAAAAGTTTCCTAATAGTCTAAAGAAGGTGTGTTCTAAATTTCATGCATGTATCTTTAATAGTTCAGAAATTATATCCATTTTTGTCTGCCATTGTAGCAAAAAAAAAAAAAATGAAGTTACTGGAAACCGATAAAAGGGGGCGTGTGATTTAAAAATCCATAGCGCAGGAAGTTTAAAAATGACTTCACAATATCCGATAAGGGCAAAAATACCCACAAAATGTTATGCAATGCATTTCACACATATCAAAGAGTATTTTAAAGAAAACTTTTTTTTTATTTAATTTACCAGAAACAAAAATAAAAGTGGGCGAGTGATTTAAAAATCCATAACGCAGGAAGTTTAAAAATGACGACTCAACATCCGATAAGGGCACAAATACCCACAAAATGTTATGCTATGCATTCCACACATATCACAGAGTATTTTAAATATATATATATATATATATATATATATATATATATATATATATATATATATATATTTTTTTTTTTTAAATTTACTCATTTTTCACCAAAAAATACCATCCTCTCCTCTTAAAAAAACAAGGGAAAGTAAACTGAAAATATTTTCTGTTTCTAAAAATTTCACATGTTTTGGACTTGTGAGGTTTCTGCAATTATTCATGTTTCATTTGTCGGTGGCATTTACGCCGATTCGAAGTATCACTTTGAAGTATTGTTAACAAAATAAACACCTTAATGTTTTTTTTTTCTTTTTATGAGTACAATTTTAATTACGAATTCCTTTTATTGAGCTAATGGAATAATAGTAGAGTATTCTATAGAAGCATCGGCTTGCCTGAAATATCACGCAGTTTTAATCGAGTAGATATATTATGTTCGTATTTTTATAACCACGTTATTCTTCTTTTTTCCCTCGGTTAGCTATAATTACAACGAACACCCGTGCCGTTTATCGGCCAGCAGGACGCGGACATTCTATTTACCTTTCCTTGTCATTCCATTTTCACACACAAATCCCCACGGCCAACTGGATGACTGCCAGCAGCCACACGGATATGAATTGCTTCCGATACGGGTCTCAGCATGGCCGCGGAAAATGTTTATTTGTTCCTTTTATCTACAAATATAGTCGCGCACGTACACATTACCAACAGTTAAAAGAAAGAACAAGCAATTGTAATTCAAATGTCAGACCATAAAGCCATTAATATCTCCCTGACGCTGAAACTCGGTTATAAGACTGGAAGGAAAATTTAAGCAAGAAGACGGAGACGATGCTTTAAAAATTCTAGCAATTTGTCGGGCGACGTCATCTGTCATCGTAATGCAGACAATGCGACTTGAGAGACGAAAAATGAAAAGTAAAGGGATGAGGGGAAGAAGCATTGGGATGAAGTATGACATTTCTGTTCGAGACTCGAATGCTTAATACGGAAACGGGCATGACCCAACTTTCAAAGCCAGAGCGTCCTTCTCCCCTTTTCCCCTCCCCTTTTTTGCTAGGTACTCAGTTGGAATGTTGACTTTCTCTGATAAACAAATACAGGAATGAATGCGAGCTGCGCCTCTAGCGGAAATTACCCGGTTACATGTTGTGCAAGGACACGTGGAAGCTTCCCGTGCAAATCCCCTTGCTCCTCTATATTTAATTAACGACTCTACACTAGTTACTGTAGAGTCCAGAGGTAGCTCTGCTAACTTACGGTTTCAAGCTGTCACAGAATCTCAATCTAGCTGGAAAAAATTATGTTTTTCAAAGTCACTGAAATTGGTGTTCCTACACTGTAAACACTAACCAGATGTCTGCAGTTCAGAAATCCGCAACGCAGACAAGGATTCGAGAAGATTAACAACAGGGTCATTCCATAAAAAAATTTAAGAATATGCCAGCAATGTCATGAATTTTTTTGGGCTTTTAATACAATAATGTTATTATGAAAATAAATTAAACTGCCAACTATGACCGCCATATAATTAATATTTTCGTCATACGGATGACTGAAAAATGGGTGGCAGTTACATGTCATCCATCATTTAAAATATTCTAGACACCCTATATGAAGTGTCATTGAAACAAAACAGACGCCATTGTAAACCTAAATAACCATATTTGAATACCTTAAAGACTAATCCTAATAATATTAAGGCATGCTCATAAAAACACCTCATTGTAGAAACGAAATAATTTTATATTCGAATGCAACAATTTAAATTCATGCGAATTGCATTCGTATTAAAGAAAATCTTATTCCTAATCCATCTCCCAAGTTTTATGACATAATCTCAAAAAACCGATGAATAATTAAATTAATAAAATTATTAATCTTTGTTCCGACGGCCGATAATCGCTTGCTCTGTGTGGCGGTCGCAGCGTTCGCGAGACTTCGTAACGATGAGTAATCTCAAACGACCGTCTCCCTGACCTTGATCGCGCAATATTCTGTATGACGGGAGAGCCTATCTGCTGAGCTCCTTTGTTCCGGCGAGTTACTTTTTTTATTAAAAACTGACATGATATTTAAGTCTACATTCTGAAATTTTTCACAATGGAATCAATATAGTCTAAAGGATAAAACACATGTTTTTTCGTCTGTAAAAATGAATTGCATTTTGTGTTCTATACCTTTTAAAATTATTTTACGGTGGGTAACTATTTAAAAAAATACATATTTTTTTGTTTTTATTTTAAGGGCATTTATAAACAAGGCTCTCCTTTTTCGAATTGCATTGAAATGATTTTTCCATCTTCATTTACATAGTAAGAAGAAACTTCAATGAATGAAACCGTTTTCTTTGTTAAACCAATATTTTAAATGCTGATTGCTGTCAAACTATGAAGGATATAAATATAATATTGCGTGAAATTCATATTTAGAACATACAAAATAACCTACTATAATATTTTTAACTTTTAAGACATCATGGTTCAAAAACATACTTTTTTTTGCATGGAATGACCCAACAGTAAATACATAGCGGAAGTTGATGAGGGATAAACACCCGGACGGTCCGTACCCAGTTGTGAGTTGGAGTGATGCAAGGGAAGATCGTTCTATGTTGTGCTTAACCCTTAAATTGACAAAGTATCCTATAGGATACAACAAGTTAATAGACTATATGTAATTTGAACTGGTAATGGAAATTACGGGAAAACGGCTGAACGGATTTTAATGAGTGACCCCTCATTTTCATGCCTGGCATCCAAAAGTTTTCGGAAAAATAGTAGTTTTCAGTGAAATGTCAATTTTCCTACATAATATTCCTATTTTCCAAAATCCATCTGTTGTCAGTTTTGAGAACTAATTTTATTGAATCACGGCCGACTTGATTGAATTTCAGAACAAAACACACACTACAATAAACAATAGGCTATTACACGAAGGCCATGACCTGCAGGATTGCCGACATATTTAGAGCTCAATTCAATTTGTTATTAAAAACTGATTCTGCAGTGTATAATTTTCTGAGTACAGCTGTGTATTGGATATTCAAATCTACGAAACTTGAGGTGATTTGATGACATTATTACCACTAGAAATAAATATTATTATAGTTTATATCATGATGCGTCTATTCTTCATTAATTGTACACAATATTGATGCTATATTGATGACATGAAAGTGAAACGTTTTGAGGTTATGTAAGTAAATGGAGAGAATATCTTAATTTAGATCTTCATTTCTATAATTTACTGAGTGACTGCTATATATAACTACAAAACTTAAGTAAGATAATAACATTGTTATTAAAAATCAAATATTTTTATACTTATTAAACCAGTGGGGTTGGGTCTTTTTCATATACTTAATGGCGGTGTAGTGTAGATATTGATATGTGTCATTGTCTTCAGTATTTGCTCGAGAGAGCGCAAAAATTACATTTCCTAAGGAAAGATAAAAAGGTATTACTTACTGATAAAATAAGAGGCCTAGAAAATTTTGTAGTGTCCAGATCATTTCAGCAAGATCTCTTAGTAGAATAAAATGATTTTACGCTCTACATTTCAAGTTCTACATGCAGCAGCTATACGAAAATGCTATTGTTCGAAAGCTTAGCAAACCTGACATTTTTTTTAACTTTTGCCTACAATCCACAATGACCTGAAATAGCTAATGCTATCGTACTGACATTGACACTTGGGTTTTCGCGTTGAAATTCAAAAACTGAAGTTGGATAGGTTCAAGAAAAAGTATTTGGCCTAAAAAATCCATTCAGAGGGAGTATGTTTCATTATTATGGAAGCAAATAATTATCGTAAAGACTAGTACTCTTCATTGAAAATAAATCTGAAAAATTTTTATTTGAACGTCTAACGAACTTAGTTTGCAGCAGCATTTGCTGCACAAGCCACTAGTATGCTATAATTTTAATAGAACAATACAAAAAATTGCTAGGAAAATTAAAATTTCACAATACTATAATATTGTAAAACATATAAAATATGGACATTGCGATAGTTGTTTTCTTTATAGTCCGACACGGTTTAATAAACTAGTGCGAGAGATGAAGCGTTACCAAATTTAGGGTTAAGCATTAAATGCATGTTGCCATTTTCACGGCTAAAGATAAACTCTACAGCCCTGCATTACACACAAATTCCACAATTTGTAACATCTGGCCGACATCTACGGCTGACCACTAGGATCCAGAATACACAGCAGAGGTTAAATTAAAAATCAAACATAGAAAGCCAGCGCTGTACCAACTACGCTACCGAGGGTGACAATGCATCCTATCTTTCGATATTGGTAACCTTTTATTGTCATTCCGCCAAGCGCAATTATTATGTATTTATTTATCAGAGCTTCCTCAAATTAGAGGCTGCCATTAGACAAAGCAGACAAAACAATACAAGAACAAAATAGAAGATGAGAGCTAAAAGAGTAAGAAAAAAGGCAAACAAATACACAAGCAAACAAAGGCAATTTACAGAAGAAAAAAATTTCAAGTAAGGAATCAATGAAAGCTAAGAAGGAAAACGAAAAATGATAATGGTGCGTCAATTTTTTTCCATACACTGAATTAGAGTCCATATAGGTGGTTCCGTAAAAGTTTGACTGACTCTCTTCAGTATTGAGCTGAAATTGGTTGTTTTTCCCTTCATTGTTTGTATTATAGAACATTCATTTCACCTGAGAAAAACTTCAGGGAGCGATAACATGGATATATTTAGTTCATTAGCACCAGCACACCCAACCGGCAAAGTACCTATTGAAAATAAAAAAGGTGGAAGATGTGAAGAAAGTATTGAAATATGTGCCCTCAGAATCCAAAGACTTGTATGATGAAATAATCTTATGGTCTGTCACTGAAGAGAGAGAGAGAGAATAATACATTTTTGTTGTACTTGTTACACAGGATGTTGTAACTTATGTGATTTCTATAAACTTGTCTATAGTATTATTATATGTAGTTATTTTCAGAGAAGTGTCTTATATTTAAACTACTTCATCATACATAAAATACGTTGGAATTTTCACTAAGTTGGAATTTTCAAGTTAAAGAAACGATAAAAAAAATCTGTTCCTCCATTCACTGTTTGAGTCGCTTGAGAAACTTCTTGCCCCAGCAACTAAAACTTACCCTAGTGCAAACCCTAGTAACGCCGCACTTCGATTATTGTGACGTTTTGTTAAGTGACCTAAGTTCTGAATTGTCAGTCAAGTTACAGCGAGCTCAGAATATGTGCGTCAGATACGTGTGCAACATCCGACGGTATGATCACATATCACCGTCCTTCGCAAGTCTCTCGTGGCTCCGACTTAAAGAACGTAGAACTTTACACTCTTTGTCTTTACTCTTTCGAATTCTGCACACTTCAACACCAAATTACCTTTCGTCTCGTTTCTCTTATCTATACTCTAACCACGATGTAAATACCAGATCACTTATCTGTGGCACGCTAAGTATACCTCTTCATAGAACATCTTGTTATTCATCATCTTTTACAATATCCACCTCGCGTCAATGGAATTCCTTGTCACAAAGTATTAGGGGCTGCAAGACAATAAACACCTTTAAGAACAGCTTAAAAGATAACCTTATTAGCATTTCACTCCAATCATACTGATTTAAACTATCACTGACTACATTGTTACTTTTTTCTTTAGACATCATCCTGATTGTGCTGTATTTTAATTGTCTCGTAATAATCTCTTTCTATTATCTAATATTATTTGAAATATATTAACATTCTATGTATTTTAGTTTAATTCTGCTACACAGTTTATTTCAGTGTTTAATTAATAGTTCATAGTATTTTGTTGTTTAATTTGTAAATAACTTTTGTATACATGTAACTCTCATCTCAATCAAATTGTTGGATTCTTTGTAAGTTCATGCATATGTATATACACTTTTTGCTGGTTGAGTGGAAGAGAAGGCCTTACGGCCTTAACTCTGCCAGCTAAAATAAATCATTATTATTATTATTATTATTATTATTATTATTATATATTGAATTTAATAATGTTACTATTCTGTTACTCTTAATCTAATACATATTCACTTTTCCTTGTAATAATTCAATATATTAGTTTTTAGTGATAATATAAATGTTCTAGTTGCTGCAGATTACCAGAAATCTATGTAATGAGTATAATTTTGAAAGAAACTGTTAGAAACTTGAGTAAAATAAATATTTTAAACTAAAATTTGTAATTTTCGGATTTTTTTTTGTTAAAACAGTATCAATCAATTTTCGAAAATACTTTTAAAATCAAAATCTAGAGTTAAAGGCCAATCTATATGAATACAGTTAATATCAATTGAAATAAACAGTTTTTTCTTTCTAATGAAAACCTTGAACTTTTGACTTATTTGGTTTTCACAAAAATGGATTCATTTGTGAATCAAAAAGTATTTATATCGGTGTTTTTACATAAAGTTTATTTCCAACAAGATTTCATAAGATTCAAGAGGAGCCTGACTTTGAATAACCTTCATTTTTCTGTTTTGTTTTCTTGGGTCAATGCCAGTGTGTGGAATAGCGCCTTCTATTTGAAACAGAAGTCCTTCTTGTTCTAGCGTTTCTTTAGAAAACATTTTATTTGCTTTCATATTCCAAGTCTCTCTCTAGAGAAGCAAGTGTCTCACCGTCTCTTGGAGGACTTCGCATTGAATCGTTCTCCCAGGGTTTGCGGTCTTGTTGATTTTAACAAGTCTTCTATTTTCTATTCTTGCAACGTGGTTATTCGTATGCTTCCTCCGTTCTCCAGGCTTGTCTTTGACTCATATTTGTTTCTCACTTCCTAGTTGGTACTTTTGTAACATAATGCTATACTTCTAGGAGATCTTATATAGCTTTTTTTTTCATCTCTCCTCTCTGTGGCGAACATTTTAACATATATAAAATCTTTTCTAACATTCCAACTGTTGCTCATAACCAGAAAAGTTAACTATATCCTCTTCATGCGCCATATGAAGAAGTGGGTTTCAAAGTGTCATAAATACTTTTTTTTCAGATTTTAACTTGCTTCATTCACGTTCTAATGTATCCTTTTCAAACCTATATACAGGTTTATTCAAGAAGAGTTACCACCATTTACCAAGCTTATTTCTAAAGATATTTTGAGCAAAAAATGTCACACAAACATGGGTCCTAATCTCAGTATTTTCAGGATTATATTAATTTGAAGGTGCTTGTAAAATACCTTTTTTCTTTGGTTTTAAGGTTAGGAGAATATTACAGATAGAGAATGAACTTTAATTGGATAGTATTTTTAAGCTAAAAAGTGTTGTGAATTCGATAGTTGCTTCGTACAGATTTTTTGCGATTTATAACTACAAAGTCACATTTTTTACGCGCTTAGACAAAAATTCTTACACATTACGCCACTCTTGTAAAGTCTTTAAGGGGTTAGGTACAGCTTACAGTAGTACAATTTTGAAAATATTCAACATTTTTTCCTTCATTACTGTATCTTGTACAATAATGAAAATTAGTATGTATAAAATACTATCCTTCTGCTATACGACAAAAATATTTCTACGATTAAAAAAAATATTTATATATTTTTTTCAAATTTCAGTTCACTGTGCAATGATGAAGCGTTTCCAACATAACTCAAAAACTATTCAACATTCTGTGATGAAATTTTTTGTGAGTATTTATTATACTTGTCATAACTACAATAGGATGCAAGATCACTCCTCTACCTTTGATAGATTGTCTGATAAAAAAATCATTAAAATGATCAAATATCAGTGTTTTCTATTACACAAAATAAAAAAAAAATATTTATTAAGGAATGTAGTTGAAAGTGCATGTGTTTCAGCAATAAAATAAAAGAGAGAGAACATGAAAAAGTTATTAGTAGAGCGGTGCAGACGGAGCACATGACAGACAGAATGGCATCATAGCAAGGGTTCCGACGTTACTCGGCATGTTCCCTGTGTACAAGCGACGGTCAGGTACACGATGTGTTGACGTACAGACGACACATTAGAAATGACACAGTTCCCTAACGTTTATGCAATTAATTTCCTACAGATACTTTAATAAGATATCAAAATTGCAAAACTAATTAACCATTTCATCCTAAAGAAATAATATATATTTTACATGTATGATTTCATACAGAACGCAAACAAAATCACTGTTTATTTGTAACGGGTTCATGATATTCTATTCGCAAAAGCACTTGAACAATTGTTTTTTGTCTTTTTCTTTTCTTTACAATGAGTGTGAATTATTAACGCACATGTTATACGTTATCACTTTTCTTCAAAATATTGTTACAATGCACAACAAATGACATTTGTAAGTTATTAACAGAAAACGATTGTCGTCTATCTGATAGCATGGCCTTGTAATATGTGGAGAAGCTTCTTTCTACGTCTGTTGAAACAACTGGGGCATACGTAAAATCCTGTACAACATTTTTTTCAATTTCTGTTAGTTCTTCGAAGGAATCCTTATCTCCAGAAATACTGTCACTAATCTTGCAAAGTTTATAATATCCACCAATTTTTTCAACATATTTGTTATTTTCGCAGATATTATTTTAGAAATTTTATCGTCTACTTGAGTCACTTTCTTCCAGATATTTCGCAATAGGGAAATCTGATCAACCAGTTTTATACCAGACTTTTCTAAAGCTGTTACACAATCAGGAATAAACCCGTAATTCGATTCATTGTAATCCAATAGTTGTTTTATGCTTGAATCAACCAACAGACGTTGGGCTATTGGTATTGCAAATGCATCTTTCACATCAAATGATTGAATAACATTCTGGACCTGGTCGAAATATTTACAGTAATAAATGCAGGCCTTCAACCAGGAACCCCATCGAGTAAGTATAGGAGAAGGAGGAAGAGATACACCAGGACATATCTTCTTGAATGCTTAACAAAACGCATCATACATTTCTTCATGGAACACGGATGAAGAACTGTGACCCTGCTCATATGTTTCGCCTTTTTTTTTTCTTCAACTTCATGAGAACACGTTTTTGTACATCCCTATTTACATGTCTTCGAACATTATATGCTCTAGTTACTGAAACTGATATTTTACACAATTTACAGAATAGTTTATCTTCGTTGCAACAAAAAAATATCACCATATTCGGAAAGAAATCTCTTAGGGCCGTATTCATAGACATTCTTAGCGCGGGCTTTCGGTGGATAATCAGCGAACTAACATTTTTCGTATTCATAAATCAGTGTCAGCGATATGATATGATATGAATCCTGTTTAGCACGCTCGTAGCGCGGGCTAGCGAAATGTCTATGAATAGCACCCTTAAACTTTGCCGAACGAATTTTCTCCCCCTTAGGCATCGTAACACTAGAACCGAATTGTTCTTATCTTTCTTCAGTACTGACGTTTCCTTTACCAAGCTGTACCTACTGCTTGCAGCTATCCTGTGTACCGTAGAGTCAGACCTCTGCGGGTACACAAGGTGAATTTACAACCCTTGCCCTGTTGCCGGTGTGTCGAATAACTGCTCCCTTTGCACTGCTCTAGTTATTAGTTATGGGGGAAACGCTCATCACTGCACAGTGAACTAGGCTACCACCATTATAATTAAAAAATAATAATAATATTTTTTTAAATAGTAAAAATATTTTTTTTTATATAGCAGAAGAACAATGTTTTACATATACCAATTTTCATTATTGTACAAGGTACAGTAATGGAGGAAAAAATGTTGAATATTTCCAAAACTTATACTGCTATAAGCTATACCTAACCCCTTAACTCTGTACATAAGAATGCAATATTAAACTGTAAAGAATCAAGCTACTAGAAGTCGAGTGATTTGTAAGAATTGTTGTGATAAGTGCCTAAAAATTATGTAATTTTTATTTAAAATTTGAAAAAAGAAACATCTGTACAAAGTAACATAGGAATTAACAAAGAAATTAGACTTTTGAATAGTTCACATTCTCTATTTGTAATATTCTTTTACCCTTAAAACTAAATAAAAGAAAGTATTTTACAAACACTTCAAATTAGTGTAAGTCTGAAAATATTGAGATTAGGACCCATGTTTATATGACTTTTCATGCTCAGAATGTCTTCGAAAATATGTTCCGTAAGTGCCGGTAACTCCACGTGAATCACCCTGTATAAATGTGTAAATTTTTTAATCGACTCTCCTCACTCTTGACTTAGTGTCTGCATTTGTTTCTTTAAACGTATCTAAGAGAATCAGATTTATTTTACAAGTTTTTGTCATTTTTCTCATAGTTTGTCATTTTGACGTAAGTCAGTTCGGAATCCACTTCTTCACATAAAAACGTCGAAACTAGAATGTGGAGTGCCTAAGGACAGTTTAAGTTAAGTTTAAGTTTATTGTTAGTAAAATAACTTGTACAAAATTACAAACAAAATTCTTCCCTAACGGAGTAAAAAACTCGTACTCAGAGACTTATCCAAACAAATACTTAACAAAGATAAACGTAATTATTAGACACAAAGTAGATTTAAAAACTTAAGGATTGTAAGGGTACATATGCATACTTATGTTGACGATTATAACGGTATATTTGTTACTTATGTTGAGGACATCATTTTGGTCGGTCCAATGATCTATTCTTCTGTTGCGCATGCGTGTATTCATTACGAAGCTATAGTCCCGTCGCTCTTATTTCCGTCAGCCAATCACGTTGCAGGTCGGCTTACATTTAAACGTATACGTCTTGTCATTCGCTGCTGATGACGTTATGCACTTCCTAAGGCTCGATAAATACTTAACATAATCGCCCGCCATTTTGGCTCTTTCGTTGGCGTTCGCAGAAAGCACACGGGGAAGTTATTTTCCGCTCAATTACAGTGCGTTTGATTTATTATCATAGGATCTACGACATGATAATGTTTAACGGTGCGGCAAATAGATTCCTCGTCTGGTAGCTAGGCAACGAAAGAACAAAAATGGCGAACGATACTCCCTATTTGGACTTTACAGAGCCTTCACTTCCTAAGGCGTAAGCAAAGAGGAGGAGTCACGCCGGAAATAACAGCGACGCGACCATAACATTGTCAAACCTCTATATTTCGCTTTTCGCATTTGGCACTACTGAATAATATCCAATTTCTTTATTGCAGTAATCGATATTTGAACTTCACGATGTCTGAATAGGTTAAGTTTTCATAAATATACAATTATTGACATTTTGTGAGGATTTATTATTTATATTTATATTTTATTCACGAAATAGTTCTAATAAATGCCACTCGAGATCCGAGATAACTAGGCCTATATATAGGGGAGAGTTGGGTAGTATCGGACATCGGGTAATATCGGACAGTGAGTTTCTTTCATTTACCACATCATGATAGTACCTGATTGACATGGTTACGTTTCTGAGATGTCGCATACAGAAACGTAACCATGTCATTCATGTACTACCATATGGTGGTAGATGAAAGAAACGCACTGTCCGATATTACCCGATGTCCGATACTACCCAACTCTCCCCTAATTCACATGAGAAAATAAAATATTAAACGGATAAATGCTCAGGTTGTAGATTACTCACGTTCTCATAATATTATGCAATTCTATACGAAGGAAATTGTGAGTTATCATAGGCTATTTACAATGAAACGAAGACGACGTGTTTATTTACGTTGGCGAATAACAGCGCTATATTCCACGAGAAAATAACAAAGGTTTCGGAAACGCATGTAATTTAAAACCATGTTTCCTTTCTCAATTTCCATCGTACCTTCTACCTCGGTATATTTCTCAGTGTTTGCTTTCTTGTGCTTGACGTACTGGTTGGCTTGGCATAGAGCACCTCGGGCTAACAGAAGAGCTCGTATTGTTGACATCAACCCTACATACAGAAGGGGAAGAAATTGCGGGGAAAACGAGTAAACCAGCTGTTTTTATCCTCGGTGTCTCAGTGTTTGCTATGGTTGTCAATGTATCCGAATTTCTAGAGTTCAAACATGGCCAAGGGCGATGGATTTTAAGGGGTGATAAAATTGTCTGCACGGTTCCCTCGCTAATTGAAGTAAATGTACATGTTATAGGATTACTGTACGTGTAAAATTTCTTATACAGGATAATTATTATGGACTGGTTGTTTCTCGCTTCTCAGACTTCCGTTGTTTTGCAATTGAGAAGTCGATAGATGCAGAAATCAAGATTTTACAGAAATTACACTAAATGACAGGATCTATCGAGTTTTGAAAAGACCTGGAAGGTTTGGTAGTCTCTACATAAGGTATGAATCAAGTTTTGGTAAATCTGATTTCATAGATCGATTCCGGAGGTAGAAAACATACGATATCCATATGTAACTCACTTTCGAAAATTTCTGCAACTATCGACTTTTGCAAAAACGCTCTCAATTAGATAGAGTCGCTGTAGATCTGAGATCACCAGACGGCTAATTGTAACTTAACTATAATTTTCAATTTTTTTTTTCCTCAACATTTCTAGTGCCTTGTATCAGAAACATTTTTTCAAAATAAAATTTGCGTCACAGTATCGGAGAACGAAAGTAGTCTAAGTGGCATCACTATAGTGAATATTATTATTTATTTATTTAATGAAGGGTTTTGAGCCGATCTTTAGCCATGATTATTAAAACAATGCAATAATATACAAGGTAAATCGGAAGTAATGTCTTTAATTTCAGGAGGTTATTCTTTGAGATATTTCAAACACAGAAGTTTAATAGAATTTTGCTCGTTTTTGGTTCCTTTTCGAGAAACAAAAATGGTTTTCTATGAAAGATTTCATAGCGTGTTTTGAGAAAGTCATTAATTTATTCCCAATATGATCAGCCAATTTAAGAGAGCAGCACATTATGATAATAAGTGATTGAAATAATTTTAGTAATGTCCTTTAAATCTGCAGAAATCTTAGTCAGATTGGCTGGCCATGGGATTTGAATCCGAAACTTTCAGAATTCTAGTCTCAAATATTACCGCCTTAGACAATTCGCTTGGCCACCACCACCATCACCACCACTACCACCACCACCACATTGCTGCTCCTGGTCCAATATATATTTTTGTTATTAGTATTGAGTTCACAAAGGTTTCCTTCAGATATATTATATTAATTCCTAAATTTATATGTAAAGTTTAGTAGCAAACCCCCAGTTCTCATTCTATAATCTCTTACTGCGTTAACTTTTATATTCCAATGAACTTTATTTTTTATTATTATTAATTTTTTTACTTCACCTAGTTAAAAAATCTTATATAGGCCTACTGTACGTCTATATATTTTAATATTTCACCTGATATAATTAGGAACATTAAATCCAGACGTTTGAGATGGGCAAGGCATGTAGCACGTATGGGCGAATCCAGAAATGCATATAGAGTGTTAGTTGGGAGGCCGGAGGAAAAAAGACCTTTAGGGAGGCCGAGACGTAGATGGGAAGATAATATTAAAATGGATTTGAGGGAGATGGGATATGATGATAGAGATTGGATTAATCTTGCTCAGGATAGGGACCAATGGCGGGCTTATGTGAGGGCGGCAATGAACCTCCGGGTTCCTTAAAAGCCAGTAAGTAAGTAAGTAAGTAAGTAAGTAGTATATTTTAATATTTCATATAACTGTTTATTGAAAAATCATTGTCAATGTAAGTAGCCTATCCTTGTATATTATATTTTATTATTTCATGTAATTGTTTATTGCAAAATCGTTGTTAATGTAAGGACCCTATTCTTCTATATTATATTTTATTATTTCATGTAATTGTTTATTGCAAAATCGTTGTTAATGTAAGGACCCTATTCTTCTATATTAAATTTTATTATTTCATGTAATTGTTTATTGCAAAATCATTGTTAATGTAAGGACCCTATTCTTCTATATTATATTTTATTATTTCATGTAATTGTTTATTGCAAAATCGTTGTTAATGTAAGGACCCTATTCTTCTATATTATATTTTATTATTTCATGTAATTGTTTATTGTTAAGTCATTGTTAATGTAAGGATCCTATCCTTATATATTATATTTTATTACTGCATGTAATTGTTTATTGTAAAATCATTGTTAATGTAAGGATCCTATCCTTGTATATTATATTTTATTATTTCATGTAATTGTTTATTGTAAAATCATTGTTAATGTAAGGACCCTATCATTCTATATTATATTTTATTATTTCATGTAATTGTTTATTGTAAAATCATTGTTAATGTAAGGATCCTATCCTTGTATATTATATTTTATTATTTCATGTAATTGTTTATTGCAAAATCGTTGTTAATGTAAGGACCCTATTCTTCTATATTAAATTTTATTATTTCATGTAATTGTTTATTGCAAAATCATTGTTAATGTAAGGACCCTATCATTCTATATTATATTTTATTATTTCATGTAATTGTTTATTGCAAAATCGTTGTTAATGTAAGGACCCTATTCTTCTATATTAAATTTTATTATTTCATGTAATTGTTTATTGCAAAATCGTTGTTAATGTAAGGACCCTATTCTTCTATATTATATTTTATTATTTCATGTAATTGTTTATTGTTAAGTCATTGTTAATGTAAGGATCCTATCCTTATATATTATATTTTATTACTGCATGTAATTGTTTATTATAAAATCATTGTTAATGTAAGGATCCTATCCTTATATATTATATTTTATTACTGCATGTAATTGTTTATTATAAAATCACTGTTAATGTAAGGATCCTATCCTTGTATATTATATTTTATTATTTCATGTAATTGTTTATTGCAAAATCATTGTTAATGTAAGGACCCTATCATTCTATATTATGTTTTATTATTTCATGTAATTGTTTATTGCAAAATCATTGTTAATGTAAGGACCCTATCATTCTGTATTATATTTTATTATTTCATATAATTGTTTATTGTAAAATCATTGTTAATGTAAGGACCCTATCATTCTGTATTATATTTTATTATTTCATATAATTGTTTATTGTAAAATCATTGTTAATGTATGGACCCTATCATTCTATATTATATTTTATTATTTCATATAATTGTTTATTGCGAAGTCATTGTTAATGTATGTATGTATGTATGTATGTATGTATGTATGTATGTATGTATGTATGTATGTATGTATGTATGTATGTATGTATTCACACTGCAGTGGGTATATACCCGGTGGCAGTGGTAAGTAATTAAACTCAATAATGACAATAATAAACTTATTAATTAAAAATACAACTAATAATAATACTAATAATTAATACTAACAATAATTAATAATAATAATAATAATAATAATAACAACAGGGAATATACTAAATTAAATGAAACGATCACTTAAAATAACATTTGAAATAAATCTAATTTGTATCTTAAAACTAAGTTCGAACTAAAACCCACGTGTATGATATGTTCATATCTGCACAAGTACCTTTCAAATTACACTCATTTCGCTGTGAACTCACTCACTCAATGGAACTACGACACATTTCATTGATTCTATCCTGATTTCACTAACACTTCAAAAACATTTCACTGTTCAAATACTCTGCACTGCCACTACTGTATAAACTATAAAGCTTCACTGACAGGAACACGTTTCACTTACACAGCACACTTCACTGACACGACATACTTCTTCACTGATACAACACACTTCACTCACACAACATAATTCTTCACTGATACAATACTTCAATAACAACATATCATTTACACCCTTTAAATACTGTGTATAATTACCGTCTATTAGTATGGTCCTTAAGCCTATTTTTAAATACATTTTTGGTTGTTGGTAAAGCCTTTAGTAAGTCTGCAGGTACAGCATTCCAGTCCCTGATAGTACGATTGAGAAAAGAAAACTTTCCAGTGTCCGTCCTCTGCCTTCTTTCCCTCAATTTATGAGTGGTCGTTCCTTGAAGAGTAATTTGGAGGCTGCAACCTAATGTAAGGACCCTATCATTCTATATTATATTTTATTATTTCATGTAATGGTTTATTGTAAAATCATTGTTAATGTAAGGACTCTATCCTTATATATATATATATATATATATATAAATATATAATATTTTACTATTTCATGTAATACTTTATTGTAAAATAATTGTTAATGTATGGACCCTAACCTTCTATATTATATTTTATTATTTCATGTAATTGTTTATTGTAAAATCATTGTTAATGTGAAGACCCTATCCTTGTGTATTACATTTTATTATTTCACATACCGTAACTGTTTATTTTAAAATCATTCTTAATGTAAGGATTAGTTTAATGATTATGTTACTTAAATATTTATATTTTAATACACCTTTTTAATGGAAAATAAATTACTATTACTATTGTTATTTGTTTAGTCAACTGTCCGAAGACAGGTCTGAACCTCACAAATGATACCAACAAGGCACCACTTATGAGGCAATTAGACCAGGAAATAATTGGGTAGGATGATCAGTTCCTTCCCCCTCCCTCTGTTACTACTATTATTATTACATTTTATAGCGAAATTTCTGAAACTTTTCATGAAGTTTATTTTTATTAACTTTCGTCCTTACAAGTTAATCCCCACTGTATAAGTTAAATTTGCCTATGTTTATTTTCATTTTCATAGCAACTACTGTGAATATTTTTTGCGTCTAAATGTCGCTAAGTTGACAGTATAATATAATATAATATAATATAATATAATATAATATAATATAATATAATATAATAATATGTCATATCTACATGTTCCTTCACGAAGGCAGTACTGGGCAAGGCCTGATACTTAATACCTCCAATGATTGGTAACGGCTTACTTGTTCCTTCATTAAAGTCGTATTATGTTACCTAACAAAATCACACAACGAAAAGCTTGGGCGCTAAACTGTACTCACCCTGTATATACAACTTCTACTTTATTTGAGTGTTCAAATGCAAGACAAACATGCGTATAGTACTCTACTTTCTTTTCTCATAATGACATGTAAATTATATTCGTGTATACAATTTACCTTTTTATGTCGGCCAAAGACATTACACAGATTTTAATGAAATAAAACCTGTACCTTTCTATTTCACTTAAAATATTACACAGGTTAGAGATAACAAAACATACAGAAGTTTTACCTCATGGAACTATTGCACATGTTAGAAAAAGAATCTACAGTTTATACTTTTTTAAATATTAAACATAATATTGTAAAAGGACATTACTCAGAGTTGTGTAGGTTATTTTGTGTTTACTCTCAGGGATGTTTGTAATGGTCATTTTAAAGCTGAGACGAAGAGATAACACTGCTGAAATCTGGGGCTAATCCAGTCACTGCCCTCATTGTAGACTTAGCGATGTACAAAGTGAACACTGATGCTGTGTTAGGCTCATAAAAAAAATAAAAACTTTTGTGTATCAATACCAAAACAACGAAGAGAAATAATATGTGGAACTGTATTGCAGGATTATTTTTTTTATCATTTTCTGAATTGGCAAAAAAACATGTGATGTTCCATTGCTGCTTGTATGGTACACGACGGAATATTCCGCACGGAACACCTGTTGTTTACGTGGGCTTTAGAAAAACAAAAAGCGATGTGAATGCATAGGTCTGTAAAGGCAAATGAAAACATCCTTTACAATATCGCATTCACCCTGCTATGTATACAATACCGCTTTCATGAATTTCTCAGACTTTTTCAACACAACTTATGATGCAGAAGAATAAATTAATAAGTACCGACTGTTTAACCAGTTCATTCATGATGCGCGTATGTATAAAACCCATAGAATTAATGACGCAGATAGTGTTTTAATGACGCTCTATCAACTGAATAATTATCTAGTCCAGATAGAATTGCTTATAAGTAGGGACCCTATTTTGTCCCAGGCCGTACGGAGGTAAGGTTAGCTGTTCATAGACTATATTGACGTGACGTCATATTTGGTGCGTGGCACAAGTTTGTGCTGCAGTTGACGTTCTATTCATGATTCAAAACTTGGCCACGGAAACTGTCCAAAGTGCATTCTAGTGAAAAAAGTGAAACTGTAATTTGTAGTGTTTCTTTCTTGCAAGCTTTCTGCAAAATATAAAACAATGGAGAAAACCATTTAAATCCTTTAAAACCGGGAAATAAAAAAAATATATATAATGTAATTTAGTAAACTTTGATACACAAGATGCAACAAAAAATCAACTTTTATAAATTAAAAAATATGTCCCATACAGTAAAAATTAACTATACTTTAAAAAATTAGTCTAAACTAGGTGTAAAGCCTTCTTTTTACAGGGACATCATTTTATTTTTACTAACATTTCTAATATTAACCTGCCTATACCTTTGGATTAACTATTGAGAACCGGAAACACCGTTTGCTACCCCCTTCCACGACTGCAGTTCGATGATACTGGCGTAAAATACAAACAAATCATCTTATTATGTATAGGAGGGAAGAAATGTAGTTCATCCATTTACGTAAATTAGGAAATATCGCGATTTTGAGTTTTATAATTTTCATTAGGTTTTTGTTTAATGAAAATACAGTATTCTATTATTCAATAAGTGTTTTTACTCACGAACTGAGCTATCCATTCGGACGTGTTCATTATGCAGTATATATTGTACTGTCTACAGCACATTAGCGTACAATATAGAGAATGAAGTTAAACTGAAAAATAATCATAATATGGATATTTAAACACATTTTTGAAAATGGTGACCGTTCATTTCGATACAGGCTTCAGTTCTTTTGTGCACATTATCGCACTATAGACTATTGTACCCAGTTCCAGTTTCGTCCTTCGTACTAGTAACTCATGCTGAAATAATTCTGTACCTACTCTATAAAAGAGTACCTTACGTACTGTAAATTCAATCTTCAATTCTGCCCGATCCGAAAAGATAAAATTACTCAGACATACTATCTACTGTCCGTCCAAGTGGTTTAGTCGCAGAGTCGTAGGAAGATAGGAAATCACGTGACAGTTAATTACTTAATGAGGCCCTTTTCTTTAAGTTATTTTAAACAGTTGTATAATATTACGTAGACGTTCAATTCCTAAGAGAAATTAATGTTTTCAAATATGATTCAATATTGACAGCTCTTTCGTCACTGGAAAACGCGAAAATATTTCTGGAACGTACTGTTTACTATGACCATAAGGCGAGTTTGATTGCATACGCGGCCTTGGTTCTGTTTGGAGTACGGTTGGAAATTTACTAGCACAGGGGTGGGAGTGAAGTAGATTAAAAAAACTCAGATACAATAAAAATTGAAGTAAAAATAAAATGATGGCCCTGTATAAAGCAAGTACAGTCCGTCTTAAAGCCTCCGGAGTAAATGTGTCCAATGCTGTAACAGAAGAGACGAATTCGTTTTTTTTTTTTTTTTTGAAAGGCTTCATTTTCTTCCTGTAACTATATACCGCAATTTTAGATACACCCGTCATTCTAAGTGTTCTCTGCATAATATTACTGAAGAAAATTGATTGTATTCCATTCCTTACACTGTCATATTCGCTCTACATATAAACACGAAGTGTACAATATGTAATGTCCTCTGTTACCTATTAAATAATAAAGTAATTCCTAAGCCCACCAATCACAATACTCATAATCTTGAAAGAAAAATAATTGCAAATTACGTGTACAAAAATTAAACTTACTTAGGTTACAAGCAGATCTATACTTCGTTCCATAGTGTCTGACAGGAGAAGTAAACATTGCCGGCAGAGGAGGAGAGAAGTATTTATTTCTTTTCACTGCCGTCCAACTTCAAGACAAGCATGGAATGAGACGTCTGCCATTGGTTCAATAGCAATTATACTTCTCTTCTCCTCTGCCGGCAATGTTTAATTCTCCTGTCAGACACTATGGAACGAAGTATAGAGTGAGGGAGGATAACAAAAAACGTTAACATATTGTAGGTACCTCCTGTCAAAAAGATATGCGGTAGTAAATAGTAAACCCTCTAACTCCGAACCCAGCGGGTCCGGGTTCGATTCCCGGTCAGGACGAGTTGCCTGGGTGAGGTTTTTTCGGGGTGGATAAATATCAGGTAAATTTATCAGGCGATTGGAACCCCACTCATCTTCGCCACTTCCTTTCCTCTCCTATCATCCTATTCATCATCCCGTTACTTCTTCTGGTTTTCAGATCGCTCTATAGCTCTCCGAAGCTGCTGGCTCTCTCGACCGGCCTCCGTGGATTGTATTCAAGTGATGATGGATAGCTTCTGCAACGGAACCAGGACTTCCGCTTCGGACCATTAAGGGAGCCTTGGGGGGGTTGCCGAAGCAGGAGTGGTACATGGACTGTGCTGGCTGTAGGGACCGGTCGTTAAGGGGATCAAGTGGTTAGGTCGGTGCGCGTAGAGGATCGATGGGCACACAATTCATCCCATATCGGGGGGTGTACAATAGACCTCAGGTCGTAGTGCGTGGGATGTTCGCTCCCTCCCTCCTAACAAGAAAAAAAAGTAGTACACCCCAACTCTAATTGTTATTGATTGGCAAGGTTATCCCTAACTTTTAGACTCAATGGAGGGAAGTTTCATTCTGTATAAAACAGAGTACAGTGAGTGTGGAAGAATGACATCATGCGCGACGCAAGAACTTAAGTGCTTTGATTTTTTTGTTTCCACACTGTAAAGGGCAGCTAAGAACTAAAAATAGGGGAGGGAAGAATGTAATCACTTGGGAATTGACTTTCTCAAACTCAGTACGATAACAAAGAATCGTTTTGTTTTTTTCAGTGAGGAAAAGCGTTCGGCATGGCAGTAAGCATTATCAGGTACAAGCGTAACCTATTCCGGTAAAATTTCGCTTAATGTTAATGCTAGTGGCAATTCTGCTATTGGGCAGGACTAATATGCAGAGTACATCAGGTTCACAGTGGAATGCTAGCCATGCTGTGTTCATAAACTAGGCAGACCGCAGCCAGTAACATGCATTAGTGCTGCCTGGGGGAAGAGTGGCACAAAGGATGAGTTAATACTGCACAAATGAGAAAGGCTATTAAGTTTTAAAGTGTACCGTGTTCAAAGCTCGTTGGCTGTTCTGTATAAATTAATTTAATTTAAGATTCCTGCAGTGTAGAAAACAATTAACGTCAATTACACATAATGACAAAGACAAAATCACGTCTGACATCACACATACGACTCGTTTAGAAACTCAGGGTGGTATTCATAGACATTTCGCAGCACGCGCTACGAGCGTACTAAGCTAGCCCCGGTTATCGACTGGTTACTAGTACAGAATTCAAATCATATCCCATTGCTAACACTATGAATACGAAAAACGCTGATCATCCACCGGAAACCCGCGCTAAAATGTCTATGAATACGGCCCTAAATGTCTTGATCTACTGTTGCTAGAAGTATGTCCATGTATTTGTATTTTTCTCAGGAGTAATGAAAAAAAAAAAGAAACAATTAATGTGGTACTACGTGGATTCCCTAAAAAACTAATGCCCGGTTTCTGGAAACACAGTTACCTGTACATACAGAGTAATGTACGATTTAACGCGCTGATATGTTTGAAACGAGTTTCCGAAACAACAGTTACTGTAATATTTACAGTTATCTGTGCTTCAACTGGTAACTGTGCCTCGGCCTGTAGTTACCTGGCTGTTAGTACTGATTCGAACAAATACCGACATGCGACGCTACTGCATTACTGTTTCGTAAACTATAATAACCGATATTAAATAATAATATAGACCGCAATACATTAATTTACTATATTATCGGTATAGTATAAAAATTTGGCGTTTTATTTACGTAACTTAGGCAAATGTTCTACTTTCTATGACATATTAGGATAATAATGTGTGTTTGTAAAGACAATTTCGAATATCTTAAGCTTAATTTTCGTCATAAACTTCAGATTCTATGTCGTCAGTCAAGGAATATTTTATTCTTGGGTGCTCTACCAATGCCAATGGTATTTCGGTCTCCGAAAAGTCCATTTGAACACATGAAAGCATTCTTATGGATGAATGTAACATATTTTTGTGCGAGATCGTGCGTATTTGCTTGCTTTCCGCACAAAACCAATACGCGGTAAGTGTGAAATACCATATTCAGTATTCCCAACGTAACACACATAACAGTTTCCCTCTTCTTACCGCTTAAGCGCCATATTCATTTTACTGCTTTAGGCTTTTAACATATTATTTTTAGAGACGTTTAACATAGTAATAATTATAAATTGGAAACTTACCATTACAATTTCACCTAAATTGCAGTGTTAATTATTGTTTTTAAATATTTGAAAAAATTAAGTAAACTCTATTACTCCACAAAAGTTACTGCATTCCTGATGCAAGTAACATTAAGGAAGCCGTGAAAAAATCAACAAGATTCCAGATGCGGATGTTATTACTGCAATATGTTATATAAATAATATTGTTAAAATATTAAAATGAAAAATAAATCATTACATAACCTTACCGTTTGTTTTAAGTTCGCATTTATAGACTGGGGGGAAAAAAAGACAGACGTATATCACGGCCTGCTGGAGTATAGTAAACACAAAAAACATTTTATAGCAACAATGTTGCCGTCATTAAACAGAAACCAAGTTGGAGATTTCATTGCAACTAATTAGAAATTCCTCTTTCAGGTACGTAATAAACGATCTTCGCACAAAATAATGTACGATACACGAGCGGTATGTTTGTTTTCATGTTTTCGGAAATTAAAAAAGCTCAACTACGTTTCGCTTTTTCAATCTTTTCCTCGAACATGACAACGTCCACATACCGCCCTTGTAACGTATATTACTATTACTGTACCAATACGGCTGCCATAACTACCACAGCTGACTGTAGGTGCAGTTTTGTAGCAGAAATTACATGTAGCCCTCTCTCCACTATTATTATTCACCTCGATGATCAAGCCATACCAACAATTATTGTTTTTTTAATCATATTACGATTGAGATGGAAGTGTACATGTACACTATCTTTTATCACACGGTTCCTTAATTAAAAAGCCTTGCTCCTACTATTACAGAGCTCACTGTCAAATAAAAATAACTATAAATAACTAAAAAAAATCACTAACAAAATCCTTGTGGAGACATCTATGGACAACAAGAGACAATGAACTTGAAGTTACCTCAACTGTTAGTTATAAGATCTGATAAATCTACATTTACCTTTTCGGAAACTCATGAAATGTATCAGTGCAATTAAATTTATAAGTGCAGTTAAGTAACTAAGAGTTAACTGAGGTGTACCAGAAACCGGCCATAAGACGAATGTTGAAATGGGACGTAAAATAACAGTTCACATGGGAGGAATAATATTAGGAAAAAGAAAAACAAAGTGCATAAGATTTAGTAATGATATGGTGTTTTTATTCTACATTCCAACCAATCTCGATGTAAACAAAGAGGAATGGCAGTCACCTTGTACGGTCTTTACGATTGGCGATAGGACGATATATGCATATGCTTCCTGAAAAAGAAGTTTCCCTGTTAATCATCATATTTTTGTTATGTAATGATGAAAATATTAGAACCGAATGACACGTGAAGTTCGTTAATGTTTTTTTTTTTTACCTTTTTATTGGTTATTTTACAATGCTTTATCAACATGTTCTGTGTTGATGAGTTTTTTGAATAAATTAATTGAGCCTATTGGGCCTGCTGTGTAGTGCTGTATATTGAATTTATTAACATGGTGTTGCATTTGCTCTGCAATTTGCCAATTATAGCTACGCCTACATTTTGCATTTTTGGCTGTAATGTCTGTACTTGGCTCTTTTTGATTTGTTTTTATTTGGTGTTTTTCATTTATATCTGTATCTGTCTTTTTTATTTAGGTGGTATCTATTTGTTTTTTTTTCCTTCTATTTTCCATTTTTAATTTGCAATTACACTTGTATCTGTTTTACCTCTTTTTCGTGTTGTATGCAATATGTTTTTTTATCTCTACTGCCTCTTGTAAATGGGGCTTTGCCCTATTATGGACATAAATAGATAAATAAATAAATAAATAAATAAATAAATAAATAAATAAATGGTTATCTAGCGTCTGAGTGAGATGACGGTGATAATTCTAGCGAAATGAGTCCAGAGTCCAGCGTCGAAAGTTACCGAACATTTGCTCTTAATGGGTTGAGGGAAAACCCCGGAAAAATATCATCCAGGTAACTTGTCCCAACCAGGATTTGAACCCGGGTCACTATATTTATTTATTTATTTATTCTGGTGGAGTAAATGCAGGCCTACCTAATTTAATGATTTTCTCATGTTAATTTATCAAACAAGTAAGTATCTAGAAGATGTATTAAAGTTAAACATGATATTACTGAGAACTTTCAACAAATGTATATCGTATTTTACAACAGAATTAATTACAACTTTCTACACCATATTTTGGAACAGAGGGATTAGAGGAAACTAGTGTAAAACGGCCATCTTAAAATTAAGTGTTACTTTACACAAATTCCGGTGTGCTCAAAGGTCTAAATTTAAAAATGTGAGTTGTATATCATCCAAGGAGAGTGATACGACATTTTTTAAATTAAAAAAATATATATATTGTCGAAATTAAAATTTTTCAGAAGTGTAAGTAAATGGCCTTTTTACACTGGCATCTGTGTAAAACGGCCCAGTGTATATTATGCTAGAAAAAAGATGATAGGAGACATATTCAGTTGAAAAATACATATAGTTACACGATATTATTCATTATCATGAAAGTGGAACATGTTAACCTAATTAACTAAGATAATATAATTGAAAACAAAACATTAATATGGTATCAATTATAACATGAATTAGGAAATTTAAATTTAATAGTGTAGCGACACAAATCGCAGGTGAAATAATCGTCAGCTATAAGATCAAGTCCAGGAAACTCTTCATGAGCCCATTTCATGTACGTCATACAGCAAGCCCATCCTTCACCACTAGCTGAAATGGAGTGGATATTTTCTTGACAAAATATGCATTCAGCATCTTCCTCATCGTCTAAACTCTCTTGGCTACTTGTAATTTCAATGTTCTTAGTATTCTTCCCTTCCAAAATTATTTTATGATACATGTTTTTTTTTCTAACTATTTTCTTTCCGATGTCAATTTTTGAATCATGAATAGAACGTCAACTGTAGGACAAACAAGATGCAAGTGTGCCCTCATAGTACCTATACCACTCGCAAAATATGACGTCATACCAATATAGTCTATGAACAGTTAACCTTATCTCCGTACGTCCTTGACATAATACGATATCTACGGTTCCTAGTAATAGGCATCTCGTTTTCGCGGTTTTGAATGCTATCGAAATAGTCTGAGAAATAGTGAATATGCTTTATATAGTGGTCTTCTTTCAGGGCGCAACTCTCTACTACAGGAATGCTGAATGCCTGTGTGATGGCTACGTGACGAGCCCGCAACGTTTACTGCGATAGTCAACGGGTCTGCAGCCTGCTCCTGTATGCACGCGTTGTGCACAAGCAGCTAAGAGATTGCTCTGATACTCTCATGTGTGCAAATAGGGCTGTAATTAGAGCAGATAGGATTAAGCGTGAGAGAACGTGATAGCAGGCGTGATATCTGATAACCCATCCTTGCCTGCAAATGTGGATCTGAGTGACACACGAACCTAACCTCGTGGTATTAGTGCAATTCACCTAGTAATTGTACTGGCGGAACTCTGAGAACTGGAATTTCATCTCTGAGTCCATGGAAGACATACTTCAAAGTCCTTCTTCTTCTTCTTCTTCTTCTTCTTCTTCTTCTTCTTGATGGCGAGATTTCTGGGTCATTGTGTCGTCTCGTAGTTCAAGAATCATACAACTATTCAGAGATCCGTATCCCATCTCTCACCAAGAATTATTTTATTTTTAAAGGGACACTCCACTAAAAATGACAACTTTTACCTGATCATTTTTTTTTTCAATAAAATTTTGAGAGCATGTTTACTATGTAAAGGACTAACAAAATGCAAATTTTAAGCTCGCAAATGGTTTTAGCTTCTGATTTTCTTTATTGTTTTTCTATATATTTTAGAAATATTTTCAAACCCAAGTTTAGTAGATTTCAATTTTTAAGGTTTTTTTTTTATTAAATTCACAAGACATAGAGGAACATTTATATGCATTCATTTTATGAAATATTCTATTTATTCACTTTCTTTTTTTTTAATTTTGAAAATGTTATTTTTTCTAGGTGTAACTATTAAACATAATCTGAATTATTGTTGTTTGTAAAATACCTTTATCATTTACTTTTAAGGGTAAAAGAATATTAAAGATAAAGTTTTAACTATTCAGGAGTATAATTTCTTTAATTAGCTAGTATTCTGAAGCTAAAAAATTGTTGTAAATTCCATAGTTGCTTCATAAAGATTTCTTTTTTTTATTTTTAGCTATAAAATTATATTTTCTTACGTATTTATCACTATTGTTACAAATCACGCCACTCTTGTAAATTCTTTAAGACTGTACATTAGGATGCATAATTAAACTGTAAACAATCAAGTTCTTAATGTCGTATATTTTGTAACATTTTTTGTGATAAGTTCGTAAGAATGTTGTCATTTTTAGTTAAAAATTGTAAAATAAAACCTGTAAAAAAGCAATTAACAACACATTTTTAGCTTCAGAACACTAGTCAATTAAAGAAATGACACTTCTGAATAGTTCATTCTCTATTCGCAATATTTTTTTTATCCGTAAAACTAAAGAAAAAGATATTTTACTAACAATTTCAAATTAATGTAACTTAGAAAATATTGCGATTAGGACAAATATTTATACAACTTTTTTGCTCAGAATGTCTTCGGAAATAATCTCCGTAAGCGATGGTAAATCCTCGTGAATTACCCTGTACATAGACAGAGAGAGATAGACTGTAAATGAAAAGTTATTCTTTTTTTTAAGATTTCTGTTGTTTGTTACAATTCTTGCTGCTCTACAGCAATTTATTTTCACGAAAGTAATTACTTAGTTCTTTACGGAGGAAATTTGTAAGTTGTACTTCTTTGAGATTCTGTGTAATTTATACATTTATGTAGACCTACTGCTCTTTATTATATTGTCTCTAGAGACAGCAAGCACAGTCTGGTGGTTTCTAGACAGAACATACCCATATATTTTATTGGGTAAATGAAAGCTGGTATGGGCTTGGTAGCGCGTTAGATATATGGAGGAAATGTGTGTGTCTTGTAGCTGGCGATACTGTCCTGCGGTCCCAATAACATCGCCGTGCGACCACGCCACCCGCATAACTCACCCACACCATCATCGCATCCTGACAATGTCTCCTCAATCTGACCGATACGTATTACCAAACATATGCATAATTCTCGGCTAATTACACGAGCTGGCATTATTGTTGGCGTAGTGGTTATGTACGCTGGAATGCAGGTCCAATTTATAGGCAAAATTCCTGGTGAAAAATCTGATGGAAATTATACTTCCTGGGCGAATTCCAGATCCTGTACTTTTTTCACAGTTCACCGTCATCCACATGCTTGAACGGAATGTTCCCTCAGTATCGTCTAAGGAGTTCATTGCGAAGCAAACAAGTGCTAAGACAATAAAAAAGCAACAAATATTATGATAACTTAATACATTTTATGTTATAATTTTAACAAACAAATACGCCTTTTCCTCACTAGATATGCGAGGTAACTTGAGAATCGACAGTTAAATAAATATGCAACTCTATTGGCTTGTTCTATTTCTATTCCTGTCTACTCATTGTATTTTCCTTGACTTCTTAGTGTATTCTCATTGATTTCTCATTGTAGTTTCCTTGATTTCTCATTGTACTCCCCCTTATTTCTCAATGTATTCCCCTTGACTTCTCACTGCATTTCCCTTGATCTCCCCTTACATTCCCCTGGACTTCTCACTGCATTTCCATTGATTTCCCGTCACATTCCCCAGGACTTCTCACTGCATTTCCCTTGATTTCCCGTTACATTCCCCAGGACTTCTCACTGCATTTCCCTTGATTTCCCGTTACATTCCCCAGGACTTCTCACTGCATTTCCCTTGATTTCCCGTCACATTCCCCAGGACTTCTCACTGCATTTCCCTTGATTTCCCGTTACATTCCCCAGGACTTCTCACTGCATTTCCCTTGATTTCCCGTTATATTCCCCTTCACTTATCACTGTAATCCCCTTGACTTCTCACTGCATTTCCCTGCACTTCTCACTGCATTTCCCTGCACTTCTCACTGCATTTCCCTGCACTTCAAATTGCATTCCCCTTGATTTCCCATTATATACCCCTTGACTTATCACTGTATTCCCCTTGACTTATCACTGTATTCCCCTTGACTTCTCACTGCACACCCCTGCACTTCTCACTGCACACCCCTGCACTTCTCACTGCATTCCCCTGGACTTCTCACTGCATTTCCCTTGATTTCCCGTTATATTCTCCTGGACATCCCACTGCATTTCCCTTAATTTCCCGTTATATTCTCCTGGACTTCCCACTGCATTTCCCTTGATTTCCGTTATATTCTCCTGGACTTCCCACTGCATTTCCCTTGATTTCCCGTTATATTCTCCTGCACTTCCCACAGCACTTCCCTTGATTTCCCGTTATATTCCCCTGGACGTCTCACTGCATTTCCCTTGACTTCCCGTTATATTCTCCTGGACTTCCCACTGCATTTCCCTTGATTTCCCGTTATATTCCCCTCGACTTCTCACTGCATTTCCCTTGATTTCCCGTTATATTCTCCTGGACTTCCTACTGCATTTCCCTTGATTTCCCGTTATATTCTCCTGGACTTCCCACTGCATTTCCCTTATTTCCCGTTATATTCTCCTGGACTTCCCACTGCATTTCCCTTGATTTGCCGTTATATTCTCCTGCACTTCCCACAGCATTTCCCTTGATTTCCCGTTATATTCCCATGGACGTCTCACTGCATTTCCCTTGACTTCCCGTTATATTCTCCTGGACTTCCCACTGCATTTCCCTTGATTTTCCGTTATATTCCCCTCGACTTCTCACTGCATTTCCCTTGATTTCCCGTTATATTCTCCTGGACTTCCCACTGCATTTCCCTTGATTTCCCGTTATATTCTCCTGGACTTCCCACTGCATTTCCCTTGATTTCCCGTTATATTCTCCTGGACTTCCCACTGCATTTCCCTTGATTTCCCGTTATATTCCCCTCGACTTCTCACTGCATTTCCCTTGATTTCCCGTTATATTCCCCTTGACTTCTCACTGCATTCCCCTGCACTTCTTACTGCATTTCTCTTGATTTCCCGTTATATTCCCCTTCACTTCCCACTGCATTCCCCTGCACTTCTCACTGCATTTCCCTGCACTTCTCACTGCATTCCCCTTGATTTCCCATTATATTCCCCTTGACTTCTCACTGCACACCCCTGCACTTCTCACTGCAGTCCCCTGCACTTCTCACTGCATTCCCCTTGATTTCCCATTATATTCCCCTTGACTTCTTACTGCAAACCCCTGCACTTCTCACTGCAGTCCCCTGCACTTCTCACTGCATTCCCCTGCACTTCTTACTGCATTTCCCTTGATTTTCCATTATATTCCCCTTGACTTCTCACTGCACACCCCTGCACTTCTCACTGCAGTCCCCTGCACTTCTCACTGCATTTCCCTTAATTTCCCGTTATATTCACCTTGATTTCTCTATGTATTCCCCTTGACTTCTCACTGCATTCCCCTGCACTTCGTAATGCATTTCCCTTGATTTCCCGTTATATTCCCCTGGACTTCTCACTGCATTTCCCTTGATTTCCCGTTATATTCCCCTGGACTTCTCACTGCATTTCCCTTGATTTCCCGTTATATTCCACTTCACTTATCACTGTAATCCCCTTGACTTCTCACTGCATTCTCCTGCACTTCTCACTGCATTCCCCTTGATTTCCCATTATATTCCCCTTGACTTCTCACTGCACACCCCTGCATTTCTCACTGCAGTCCCCTGCACTTCTCACTGCAGTCCCCACCACTTCTCACTGCAGTCCCCTGCACTTCTCACTGCATTTCCCTTAATTTCCCGTTATATTCCCCTTGATTTCTCTCTGTATTCCCCATGACTTCTCACTGCATTCTCCTGCACTTCTTACTGCATTTCCCTTGACTTCCCGTTATATTCCCCTGGACTTCTCACTGCATTTCCCTTGATTACCCGTTATATTCCCCTTGACTTATCACTGCATTCCCATTGACTTCTCACTGCATTCCCTTGATTTCCCGTAATATTCCCCTTGACTTCTCACTGCATTTCCCTTGATTTTCCGTTTTATTCCCCTTGACTTCTCACTGTATTCCCCTTGACTTTTCACTGCATTTCCATTGATTTCCCGTTATCTTCCTCTGGACTACTCACTGCATTTCCCTTGATTTCCCGTTATATCCTCCTGGACTTCTCACTGCACTTCCCTTGATTTCCTGTTATATTCCCCTGGACTTCTCACTGCATTTCCCTTGATTTTCCGTTATATTCTCCTTGAATTCTCACTGTATTCCCCTTGACTTCTCACTGCATTTTCCCTTGATTTCCCGTTATATTCCTCTGGACTTCTCACTGCATTTCCCTTGATTTCCCGTTATATTCTCCTGGACTTGTCACTGCATTTCCCTTGATTTCCCGTTATATTCCCCTTGACTTCTCACTGCATTCCCCTGGACTTCTCGCTGCATTTCCCTTGATTTCCCGTTATATTCCCATTGACTTCTCACTGTATTCCCCTTTATTTCTCATTGTGTTCCCCTTCACATCTCACTGCATTCCCTTTGACTTCTCACTGCATTCCCTTTGATTTCCCGTTATATTCCCCTTGACTTCTCACTGTATTCCCCTTGACTTCTCACTGCATTCCCCTTGACTTGTCACTGCATTTCCCTTGATTTCCCGTTATATTCCCCTTGATTTCTCATTTTATTCCCCTTTATTTCTCATTGTATTCCCCTTGACTTCTCACTGCATTTCCTTTGACTTCTCACTGCATTCCCTTTGACTTCTCACTGCATTCCCTTGATTTCCCGTAATATTCCCCTTGACTTCTCACTGTATTTCCCTTGATTTTCCGTTATATCCCCCTTTACTTCTCACTGCATTCCCCTTGACTTCTCACTGCATTTCCATGGACTTCCTGCTGCATTTCCCTTGATTTTCCGTTATATTCACCTTGACTTCTCAATGTATTCCCCTTGACTTCTCACTGCATTCCCCTTGACTTGTCACTGCATTTCCCTTGATTTCCTGCTATATTCCCCTTGATTTCTCATTGTATTCCCCTTTATTTCTCATTGTATTCCCCTTGACTTCTCACTGCATTCCCTTTGACTTCTCGCTGCATTTCCCTTGATTTCCCGTTATATTCCCCTTTGAATGCTCACTGCATTTCCCTTGATTTTCCGTTATGTTCCCCTTGACTTCTCACTGCATTCCCCTGGACTTCTGGCTGCATTTCCCTTGATTTCCCGTTATATTCCCCTTGACTTCTCACTGTATTCCCCTTGACTTCTCACTGCATTCCCCTTGACTTCTCACTGCATTTCCCTTGATTTCCCGTTATATTCCCCTTGATTTGTCATTGTATTCCGCTTTATTTCTCATTGTATTCCCCTTCACTTCTCACTGCATTCCCATTGACTTCTCACTGCATTTCCTTAGATTTGCCACTATATTCCCCTTGATTTATCATTGTAATCCATAGTTCGGTTTTTAGCTACAAAATTACATTTTCTTACGCATTTATCATAACAATTGTTACGAATAACGCCACTCGTATAAATTCTTTAAGACTGTACATTAGGATGCAGAATTAAACTATAAAGTCGTATGATTTGTAACAATTTTTGTAATAAGTGCGTAAGAATGATGCAATTTTTAGTTAAAAATTAAAAATCAAAATCTGTACAAAGCAATTAACAACATATTTTTAGCTTCAGAACATCAGCCAATTAAAGAAATGATACTTTTGAATAGTTCATTCTATATTTGTAATATTTTTTTACCCTTCAAACTAAAGACAAAAGATATTTTACTAACAATTTCAAGTTAGTGTAAATCTAATAATATCGAGATTAGGACACATGTGTGTATGACTTTTTTTGCTCAGAATGTTTTCGGAAATAAGCTCCATAAGTGACGGTAAATCCTCGTGAATCACCCTGTATAATGTTTTTCCTTTTGAATATCCCATACTTTCAAACCTCAACGTATAGCCCTTTCATCCAAGAAACAGACAGTATTGCTGAAGTTGTGTAGTGAATATAGTGTTTAACTTCTATATCTTTTCTGTGGCCTGAAGTAACAATAGATTATTTTGTATCTCTCTTACTTTTCCGTATGGAAGCTCTATTTACTCATGCTCAAAAGGAAAAATAGAGGCAATGTGTCATCATTTGATAGAAAGAGCTGATATCTTAAAATCGCTAAATTGCTGATTACACAATCCATAACTGCGGCGGCACGAAGGGTACAGAACGCACGCTACGTCTGGCATGGTAATGCACTCCCTGATTCAGTGGAGGGTCGTGTCCTCCATTGATCTGTGCGCCATGAATTAATGATCGAATTCGTGTCGATTACGTACAGAAGCATAAACTTTGAGCTGCGCGAGGGATCAACGAGTAGGGTTTAGTCACGTCATCGTAAAGGGGTGAAAGTTCTGCACTGACAGGGGAACAGTATTCTGCACTATACTTTAATGACCTGGTGAAGTTCAAAATAGTGGTGCAGATTCGGTTTCTCTGAATAATTTCACAATTAATTTTGAAAGTGTTTCAGACAAGTCTCTGGATAATATCAGTGAATGTTTTTAGTTTCAGTCAATGACTTAGCATACAATATTCAAGGAATACGATTATATATTATATCCCCAGTTTCGTATCACATAATTAACTATATTCAACAAGTTCAATTCAACAATAAATAGACTACATATTTTTTCTATTTACATACCATTGAAGTTCACCTAGCATCTTAAGCAATGTTCATAAATATGATCACATTACCCCATCCCTGGAAGCAATAGGTTGGCTTAAACTAGATAAGAAAAGAAATTTACATTCACTTCTCTTTCTCTTCGAAATCTTGAACTCTTCTATTCCTTCGTACCTGTCGTCTCGCTTCACTTACCTTTCTTCCCACCACAATCTGAACACACGCTCTCGCCATGAAACAATACTAACAATACCATCCCATCGCACCTCCTCATACTCATCCTCTTTCACAATAGCCCTGCCAAGACTCTGGAATTCGTTACCTGCTAGCATCAGGGACTGTCGAAATAAAATTCAATTCAAACGCAAACTTACTAGGCACTTGATCAGTATTTGACACTTTTTCAGACATGGTTTCTTGTAAATAGTTCTCTTAATCTATCACAAAATATTTCAATATCCGGTAATTTCATCACTATAGAATTTTGTTATTGTAGGTTTAATGTGTAATTCAGTAAATACAAAATATTCTTTGTTCTTAACTTCTATGATAAAATGTCTAGCTTGCATTAATCAGGTATTCTTGTCGTACTTTCATTTTTATTGTAATTGTAATTGTAAATTTAATATTAATTGTAATTTTATTGTTCATGTTGTAGTTGTAATCCCCTCGTAGAGGGGCAGAGAAGGCCTGATGGCCTTATCTCTACCAGGTTAAATAAATAAATACTAAATACTAATACTAAATGCATAATAATCATAAATCATTTATAAGCAATAACGATTTCTTATGGTCGACCATGCCGAAATGTAGTAATTATACATCTGGTAGCAGTCCTTTAATGCATGTCATTAAAGTACACCTATTCATTAAAGTCCGGGTTTTCGATTATTCTCGGAAATGCAATCGAAAGACAACGAGGAAAACGTCACGGAGGTTGGAAATCCAATACTGTCGCAGAAGGTTATGTTCTGTTACTATAATAATTAGCGTTAATTGTAAATAATATTCAAATAAATTCAATTTGTCATCTCGTTTTTCAATGTTTAAATCAATTTCACGGTTATATCAAGGTTAATGTTTATTTTACTCTCTAGGTTATATCAAGGTCAATGACATTTCTTTCTCGGAAAAAATCAATACTTTCGCGTCTGCGCACATCTCACAATTTACGAGGTATTGCACAAGGTCAGTTCCGCTCCCCAGTCAGATAAGAATAACATGAATATTTATGAATTATTTCAAGTTAGAAATATGGTCGAGCATAAAAAGTCGTATGAAACTTGCCTATAATGGTAATTAAGACGCTCGTATGAAAATTATGAAACTCGCTTGCGCTCGTTTCATAAACATACTCGCGTCTTAATTACTACCATTATAGTTTCGTTGCTTAATGTACTACACCCATAATATTTTGTTTTATTGAGGAATTACTTGTCAATAAGTTTATTAGGCACAATATACTTAACTTTATTTAAATGGGTAATTATATGTGGAATTATAGGATGGGGTAGCTCATTTAAATCCAATTTTAATCCACTTTATTTATTACAGAAGAAAATAATTATAATATATCTTCATAAACCTATTGATTTTCCATCTCCAAAATCGCTTTTACATTTTAATGTTCTTAACATAAGACAAATCTATAATATTGTATTAATAAATTCATACACAAAAATCGAAATGATTTTTAATTATATTCTCATAGTTACGAAATAAAAGGTATGAATTCTTTAAGATTGTATCAACCAAAATGCAACACTGCTACAGTATTTAATCGTAGTAGTAATTTAGATCCAAGAATATATAACAAATTTATATTTAAATATCCTAATATTGTCAATTCTAACAGTTATAGTATTAAATATAAAAAGTTATGTATGTATTTTAGAAAAATTAAAAAATTTTAAATTTAAATTTATATATTCTAATTGCACAGTAGACATAAGACAAATTGTATTATATACCTCCTAATTTCAATTCAGGAATCCGCCCCTGAGCACAAGTTCTACTCTTTCAGGGGCGAGCTAAAGTTTTTCTGTATATATTATATTTTATGTTACAATTATTAGCTAGCTAGCTAGCTAAATAAATAAATAAATACATGGATGGATGGATGGATGGATGGATCGATGGATGGATCGATGGATAGATAGATAGATAGATAGATAGATAGATAGATAGATAGATAGATAGATAGATAGATAGATAGATAGATAGATAGATAGATAGATAGATAGATAGATAGATAGATAGATAGATAGATAGATAGATAGATAGATAGATAGATAGATAGATAGATAGATAGATAGATAGATAGATAGATAGATAGATAGATAGATAGATAGATAGATAGATAGATAGATAGATAGATAGATAGATAGATAGATAGATAGATAGATAGATAGATAGATAGATAGATAGATAGATAGATAGATAGATAGATAGATAGATAGATAGATAGATAGATAGATAGATAGATAGATAGATAGATAGATAGATAGATAGATAGATAGATAGATAGATAGATAGATAGATAGATAGATAGATAGATAGATAGATAGATAGATAGATAGATAGATAGATAGATAGATAGATAGATAGATAGATAGATAGATAGATAGATAGATAGATAGATAGATAGATAGATAGATAGATAGATAGATAGATAGATAGATAGATAGATAGATAGATAGATAGATAGATAGATAGATAGATAGATAGATAGATAGATAGATAGATAGACAGATAGATAGATAGACAGACAGATATAGATAGATAGATAGATAGATAGATAGATAGATAGATAGATAGATAGATAGATAGATAGATAGATAGATAGATAGATAGATAGATAGATAGATAGATAGATAGACAGACAGACAGACAGACAGACAGATAGATAGATAGATAGATAGATAGATAGATAGATAGATAGATAGATAGATAGATAGATAGATAGATAGATAGATAGATAGATAGATAGATAGATAGATAGATAGATAGATAGATAGATAGATAGATAGATAGATAGATAGATAGATAGACAGACAGACAGACAGACAGACAGACAGACAGACAGACAGACAGACAGACAGACAGACAGACAGACAGACAGACAGACAGACAGACAGACAGACAGACAGACAGACAGACAGACAGACAGACAGACAGACAGACGTGTTCGAATAATACCTTTTGCTTGACTGATACGGCCTTTAACATCTTCCGTACACGTGTCCGATTTGTCAATAATGGATCCCAAATATTTGAAATGATCTACTAATCGTATCTTCCCTAAACCGGGTATATCCAAGTCTTCTCCCTCCTCTCCCACAATGAGATATTCAGTTTCCTTCGCATTTATTTTCAGACCCTCAACAGTATGCAAACCCTGTACTTCGTAGTCTGCGAGCAAGCACGCTAGCTATCAGAATGTTTGCGATGAAATGTCATAATCGGGGTTATTGTTCTGTATCGTGTTTGTTTTACATAATGACTCTTAGGGATAAATTTGATCTTATTTTCGGACTAACTTCGTGCTTTTTCATTAGTTGTTAAATACCTTCCTGTAATACTATTCAAATAATACTGGGTTGAAAACCGTTGTTAAATCATTCTAGAGTGGATTGAATACTGCAATGTTCTATTAACTGATTTAACTTCAAAATTAGCCATGAAGCTACAGCGTATCCATTGATATGCAACATTCGGAAATATGATCCTGCTTCACCATACTTCGAACAGTTGTTGTGGCTCTGACTTGAAAAACGCATAATAGTAACATGCGTTACAAGAGCGGTATGTTGACGTTTTCATGGTCGAGGAAAAGATTGAAAAAGCGAAACGTAGTTGAGCTTTTTTAATTTCCGAGAACATGAAAACAAACATACCGCTCGTGTATCGTACATTATTTTGTGCGAAGATCGTTTATTACATACCTGAAAGACGAATTTCTAATTAGTTGCAATGAAATCTCCATGTTGGTTTCTGCTCAATGACGGCAACTTCGGAAAAACAAAATATCTTTCTTCAACATTGTTGCTATAAAATGTTTTCTGTGTTTACTAATTTGCAGCTGGCCGTGATATACGTCTGTCTTTTTTTTCCCTCCAGTCTATAAATGCGAACTTAAAACAAACGGTAAGGTTATGTAACGATTTATTTTTTATTTTAATATTTTAATAATATTATTTATATAACATATTGCAGTAATAACGTCGGCATCTGGAATCTTGTTGATTTTTTCACGGCTTCCTTAATGTTACTTGTATCAGGAATGCAATAAGTTTCGTGGAATAGTAGACTTTACTTAATTTTTGCAAATATTTAAAAACAATAATTGACATTGCAATTTAGGTGAAATTGCAGTGGTAAGTTTCCAATTTATAATTATTACTATGATAAACGTCTCTAAAAATAATATGTTAAAAGCCTAAAGCAGTAAAATGAATGTCGCGCTTAAGCGGTAAGAAGAGAGAAATTGTTATGTGTGATACGTTGGGAATACTGAATGTGGTATTTCACACTTACCGCGTATTGGTTCTGTGCGGAAAACAAGCAAATACGCACGATTTCGCACAAAACTACATTCACTCACGATGCTGTATCATTTACTTACTATATACCTGCATATCTAAGCACAGATTAAATGCCGTTATTCTCAATCATTCACAATCTATACCTCTCCAACCTGGAATCTCTTCCCGCCGATATTAGAACGTTTTGGACGGTGACGTCTTTCAACACTAAAATGCACAGATGAAGACGAAAGTATTTAGTAGGCCTATTTATTTATTTAACCTGGTAGAGATAAGGCCGTCAGGCCTTCTCTGTCCCCTCTACCAGGGGATTACAAATAAAGAATAAAATTACAATTAATATTAAATTTACAATTACAATTACAATAAAAATTAAAGTACGACAAGATTACCTGATTACTGAAAGCTAGACAATTTATCATATAAGTTAAGAACAAAGAATATTTTTGTATTTACTGAATTACAAATTAAACCTAGAATAACAAAATCCTATAGTGATGAAATTACCGGATATTGAAATATTTTGTGATAGATTAAGATAACTATTTACACGAAACCATGTCTGAACGAGTCTCAATTACTGACCAAGTGCCTAGTAAGTTTGCGTTTGAATTCAATTTTATTTCGACAGCCCCTGATGCCAGCAGGTAACGAATTCCAGAGTCTTGGCAGGGCTATTGTGAAAGAGGATGAGTATGAGTCGAATAAAGGAAGGAATAAATGAAGGAGCAAAGCGTGGTACTCGAAGTAGGTCTTCCCTACAGTCGGTTTGCGCATTGAAAGTTTCGCTGTAATGAACCCAAGTATCTTTCGTACCATGTAGTCGGTTTATTTAGAATTTTTTTTTCTAATACTGTAGCGAAAACGTCATTATATGTACGCCTCAAAAGACAACAGCAGAACTGTAGCACCAATTGACTCCAGTCGGCAACATCGAAGTTATATATTCATTAGAGTTGCAACCACTTGTTCTTTTTCCACATTCAAATTTAAACAGTATAAAAATAGCTTTCGTTGAGAACTGATGTGGTACTTAAAACTACTGTACCATCAGGAAAAAAAAAGTAATGCTACCATCAACAACTTTAACCAACGATAGGTCGTGATGTGGGCGAACAACATTTTACTATTACCCCCGAAATACGGACCAAACTGTAAAAAAAAAGAGAGAGAAAAAAACTGGTGACATTAAAAAAATGTGCGCAGCGTGGAGAAGTTTCAGTGGCGGATTTAAGGTTTGAAGCGTTCTCACTCTCAAATAGAGAGTTTTAAGTCTTTTGCTTGGTGAGAGAGATTGGAGAAACCGTACTGGACATTTTTCTCGCAATTAAATGCTGAAAATTGTAACAGATGCAGCACATATTTGGCTTAACTTCACTCTACAGGGTGAATATTAACTATACGGACAAACTTCAGAAAGTGATTCCTGACAGAAAAAGGAACAAAAAAAGTTCATGTCCGGAAATGCACAAGGAGTACGGTATACAATATAATTACTTTCAATTCCATTGCAAGACATTCTCCACTTAATTTCTGACAACTTTAGAATAGGTTTTCAAAGGGCTCCCATTGCAATAGCCCATGTGTCGCATCATGGACTGACATACTCGTTCGAATTTTCCGGCCTGTATCCGAATAGCGTTACAGGCTGCACTGACACGTTGTTCAAGTGTCTGCACATCAGAAACACTTTTCAAGTGCCCCCACAGGTAAAATTGATGTGATTTTAAGTCCGGTGACCAGAAGGGCCACGCAAAATTTTGAGATTGTGACAAACGTCAACACGAAAGTGGGGAGGAGATCCATCATGCACCAACTATATGACATGCTGATCCAGAGCTGCGTTTGGGCTTGGGTTGGATCCCCCTTTGTTCTTTGGTTTCTTCCGAGGTTTTCCACAGCCATGGGACTGTACCCGGATGGTCTGTGGCAAGTCCTTGGCATCAACCCCTTTGATTAGATTACCCCTCTTTGATTTGATTACCTGGTTGGGTTTTTCCGAGGTTTTCCCCAACCAAAAGGCAAATGCCGGGTAATATTTTGGCGAATCCTCCGACCTCACCTCATCTCATTACATCTCGCCAAAATATTGTAAAAAAATGCACAAAATTGTAAAAATTGTAGAAAATTACTAAATTGTAAAACTATAAAAATTTGTAAAAATTGTAATTGTAATATTGTAAAATTTTGACTTGTTCCACATCTTAAAGCTTCATTGCTCATGTAAGATCTATGGAATAAAATGAATGAATGAATGAAAGAATGAAATGAATATCGTACCGCCATGACACATCTTCTAGCAAGAAAGGCAGAATATTCTACTAGAATTACAGATACCTGGTCATTGACACATTGTGGAAGAAAAGGACCGGTTCAAGTAGGTGGTCACCAATAATTATAGGCCAAACTTGATGCAGAACTTGACGAATTCTCTTACAATAGAATAACATCATTAAGAACAATGTTCTCATCTATTATGGAACGCATGCAATTCCGGACATATGCACAGATTAACCATTTTTTTCCTTCTCCTGTCAGGAATAACTTCCTAAAATTTCTCCCTGTAGTTCATATTCACCCTGTGAAGTTAAATTTTATGAATTAATGTACTCATTTACCCTATTTTTTTGTTTTCCTTTAAAAATGATTTTTCTATATTTTTATGTCATCTGAAAGCTTGAACGTTCTAGTTTTCAAAAATATATGAGTTTAATCTCTATGATGTTTGGTTAATTAATTAGCTGAGTTCTTACTGACCGGAAGCACCCTCTCTTTAAACCGGAAGTGCAATTCTGCAAGTATATTTATTTTATATATTTTTCGTGTAATAACAATTCGAATTTGGCTGTAGAGTTTGGCCGTACAGTATTATTTTCCAGGAGCTGAGTGTTTTGTTTTACAATTTTTCACATCATGATTTTTCTCCATGTTCAGATTTACAGCATTTTATAACATTAATGTTAACACAAAGTACACTTAATTTTGAGATATTTTCATAATTCTCTCACCAAAATGGAGCTGATTAGCATAGCTATGTGCCAAACTACAAATAGTGTCCCACTGCTTAAAAAAATGAATGTAAAACTTCAAGATCTTAAATTTTTATTTTATGTTTAAAATTTTCAAAAAAATAAAACGAAATTTTTCCTTAATGGCATAAAATAAGAAAAAACTGTTTTCACAGCTTCTTCTTTGTTCTTTTAGGAGTAAGACAGTGAAGAAAGAAGGACTAAAAGAAACAAATTTCAGTTTTCGATTTAAAAATTGCCTTCCTGCCCTCCCAAAAATATTTGGGTCTTTTATTTTGTGTGAAAATCCTTAATAATGTGTCAAATAATCACGAAAAAAAAGTTTTTAAAATTTAGATAAAATCTGCAAATTTTTCTTCCAAGGGTAGACAAGTACCTCAATACTCTGGAGCAACTCATCTGAAGCTAAACATATTTCTGTTTACATAAGAAAACTATGGTATAAGAATAGTGACCGGTATGCATAAAAGAGCTCCACGTGAAAAGTTATTTAAAAAATTTGGAAATATTGACCTTACTAAAATACCCATTTAGTACCAATCAGAGCATTCGTAATTTTAATATTAGATTTAAAAATCAGATGTCCTTCTACCTCTGTTAGTCTCAGCTGTTCCAAGCAAGGAGTTTACTATTTATGTATTGTGGTCTTCAATGCACTGCATAATTATCTTGAAGCTTTGAAGAGCGTAGGAAAAAGGTTCACAATAAAATTAACAAAATTTCTACATACGTATACTGTCTAGTCAACTGATGAAATGTTCAAGCTAGTCGCGACGCTGTTATTCCCGGCGTGATTCCTCCTCTTTGCTTACGTCTTAAAAAATTAAGACTCTATAAAGTCTAGGTAGGTAGTATCGTTCGCCATTTTTGTTCTTTCGTTGCCGAACTAGCAGACAAGGGATCTATTTGCCGCACCGTTAAACATTATCATGTCGTAGCTCCTATGATAATAAATCAACGCACTGTAATTGAGCAAATAATTGAGCGGCAAATGTCCTCGTGTGGTTTCTGCGAACCCAACGAAAGAACCAAAATGGCGGGCGATTATATTAAGTATTTATCGAGCCTTAGGAAATGCATCAGCGAATCACAAGACGCGCATGTTTAAATGTAGCCGACCGGCAACGTGATTGGCTGCCGGAAATTAGAGCGACGGCACTTTAATAAATTGAATGAATCTGCTTGCGGTGCATTGTATTACATTTCTTGACTTGTTCCTTAAAGTTGAAAGTTAATGGAAGATGCAAAATGACTGCTGTGGGGGCTCAAATTAAGACATTTTTCTAAACAAGTAATATTGATTCTAATTTTTTTTTTGTAGGTTTGTAGTTTTATATAAAGCTGTTCTAGCGTGTACTAATTTGTAGTACAATGCAAAATATTCGCGGCCTGATCTTCCTTTAGTAAAGTTGTGGAAGCATCGTTTTGTTTACCACCACAATAGAATAACAATAAACTCTTGACTCTGGGATATAAATTCCATAGAATGCAGTGAGGGATTTCGAACACAAGACTATTGTTATGTAAGAGACAGGCACTTCTAAGACAGGGAACTATTGTTTAACTCTTGGCCTTCTGTGAATATGCTCAAAGATGAAGACATTTGAACAGAAATAGGTAATCTAATTCCTGTCAATAACACGGTTAATCGAAGGTCTCCAGCACAATAAATTAAATTCTGGACTTTGCGTGAGGGTAGATTTCAGAAATTCGGCGAATTTATCTCAACTCATACACTGGTGGACAACAGCCCAAGCATCTGCATTTAATAAATAATTCTTATTCCTGGTTCAATCTTGTTGCGTCTAAATTCGAACCGTCTCTTCATAGGATGTCCTATGACTCTTTTTCCAGTTGATTTATATTTCATGACTGGTCGTATTCTTTTTCTTATAAATGATTAACGCAGATTTGCCCACAGTACTGTTAAAAGAAGAGTTTTGTTTCACGGCAAAAATTTATTAAGATTTTAGAAGTACCTGCATTTCTTCAATATTCTTGCGCATGAATTTTGTATCTATGATGCATACACATATCCCGCAGGCAATACTTGGTGTCTAGTCATTTATTTTGAATTTTGTGTATTTATTACATTACAAAATACTAAGGCAATGTAGACTAATAAGTTGGGGCGGAGTAATGTAATATTATTTTTCTCTGTTCACATACAATTTTCAATTCAGTGAAATGTTCCGGCATATGTTAGTACATTTGTCTGTAGTAATGTCACGAGAGGTGTGAGATCTGCCGATAAATCCACGAGCGAAGCGAGTGGATTTATCTGGGAAATCTCAGACCTCGAGTGACATTTATTAGGACTATTTCGTGAATAAAATAAAAATTTAAATAATATATCCCTAATATTCGATCACAAAATGTTAATAATTGTATATTAACGAATACTTAACCTATTCAGACATTGTGAAGTTGAAAAACTCGTAGATGATATCGATTATTGCAATAAAGAAATTCGATGTTATTATTCAGTAATGCCATTGCGAAAAGCGAAATACAGGTTTAACATTGATAATTACATGTACTGCATTTTTCTCTTATTATTATAACAAATACATTTTCATTATCTGCTGAAAACATAATTTAATTTAACAGTAACAGTGAGGACAGCTATATACCAATGCTTATGTATTCACAGCGAGACATGTTGCTACACAGTGAAGCCATCTCTGTATAGATAGGCCTAATTAAAACACGAATTTTATTACGCCATACGAAAGGCAGTTTGATCAAAGACATTATTACTATGCAAGGTCTTTGAGTTTGATATGCGATGATGTTACATAAATTTGAACGTCTATTAATTGTTTAATTTCAATACAAATGTTATAGGCTACAATTTTATAGGTTACGTTAGGCCTACCTGTGGAAGCAGGACCAATGTCAGCTGTGCCTTGTTTCGACCGTTACTTACAATGAGTGCTACACAAAAGCATTTTTTGTAGCTCGACAAACGCATTCTCGCTGTAGTGTGTAACGGAACTAAAGCTGCATCTACACAGTTCAATATTCCAATCGCGTATGCGTGCAATCTGGGAAGAATAGAATCAAGTTTAAAAGGTACGTTCAATTAAGATGCATAAGGATTTTGTGTCTACATGGTGCGCCGTTTTGAACGTGGTCTTCAATGCGTAATTATATTAATTAATATTAAATATCAATCTCGCATTCTTACTTTACAGTTGAAAGAAAAGTTTAACCGTGTAGTTGCATCTTAATGTATTCATGATCATCAATTTACGGGGAAGCAGTTGGCGACAACGACTAAACAAAAGAACGACCATTCGATAAATTGATAGCGATAAATCTAGCTGCATAAATTATCGCTAAGTCTGACTGTGATTGGTTGGAATTCAAAATTTCATTACACTTCATTGGTCGAAAATGGAATGACGTCATATAAACGAAATAGTCACTGTAATTTCATTAAGTTACACTACAGTCTAATATATATAGTCACTAAGCTTGAGGTGATGAACTAGGAACAATAGACTGTGCCGGTACTATCACAGTCTAGTATATACGTTCACGAAGCTCAATACGTAGGGAATATGCATCCATAGATAGTGGCTAACCACTAGGATCGCTACTATCTCCCCATCACATAGAATGTGAAACAGTACCGGCACAGTCTATTGTTTCTAGTACCCTCATCAACTCAAGCTTCGTGACTGTATATACTAGACCAGCGGTGGCGAAAATGTAATCGTGCGCCGAGCCACTGTGTAACCTGCAACGTGCATAGCACCTATAGAGGGAGGCGGACACCCGAAGGGGAAGTGAAGCAACTGTCTGACTTATTAACGGATTTTCATTTTCCTTACGTCAAGAACTTAAACATAATCTTATACAGTACAAGGCTACAAACTAATATTTAGTGCGTGTAATGAAGAAAGAAATGAACAATAAATGAACATTATCACAACCTAAAATTAACTGTCTTCAGAATGTTTCTACGACAAAGTTTCAAAATCAGGAATTATGTCACTTACTGCCAGTCATAGTTTATCACGAAGGTATTTGTCTGTCAGTCGTGATCTAAATTCGGTTTTTACTATTTTAATTGTTGAAAATAATTTTTCACAAACGTAAGTTGTAGTGAACATGGCTTCAACAGAACCAGCGAAAAAACGAAGCTTCGGATATTTATTTCTTGGCAAAGATTTGAAAGTTCAACATTTGTCATCTAGCTTTCATTTGACATCAAATAGTAAATCAGTGAGTTCAAATTGAAGAGCTAACCGCATTATTCGTACATCTGCTGAAAAAGGGTCGACATACAGAGATGATGATGATGATGATGATGATGATGATGATGATGATAACAATAACACTTAACCTTTTAATGTTTCATCAAGAACATGTAGTATAATGCCGTTTTATGTTATATAACAGTTTTCCTCGCAATACTTGTGAAAAAATCATACATTTAATATTCTCATCATATTGACAGCAAAAAAATGCGTCCTCCGATCCTACTTGGAACTTTCGTACATGGTTTCGAGGGAGACATATGCCACTCGCAGGTCAGAGACAAATACAAATGGAACGGACTTTGACTCCATGAGTGAGAGCGTGGGGGTTGGCGGAGGTCAGAAGCAAGCACAGCTATCACTGCGAGCCACAATGTCTCGCGAGTCACGTTCTCGCCACGGCAGAGACTGTGGTACTGTTTCGCATTGTTTGTGATGAGGCATTAGTAGCGTTTCTTGTGGTTAGCAACTACCTATAGATGCATATTCCCTACGTATTGAGCTTCGAGACTGTTTTCTTTACTTCTTTGTTTTTTTTTATTTTACTTTTTCGTCATATCTTAATTTCTCTATTTATGAGGTAATTTTAAAAACAAAGTATTTCGCATAAATCCACACACATTAGAGGAACACCACGCTAATAGCGAGCATTAAATAAGACTTTCAGTTGATGAGCTTAGACGAGTGAATGACAACATATTCTCACGTTATCAAGCTTGTATATGAGCCCAAGACGACACTTTCAACACCTCTTGTAACGTAGGTTTCATAACCCATTTCTGTTTCCGCTTTTTTAGGCAGCATTTTACCGGCTGATGCTCAACCTACCGCTGGGGAACCAGATCTCGTGCTATATAAGGACCCTGTATAAGTGGTAAGTTAAAAAGAGAGATTGGATGAGTGAATAATATAAGAACATAAGTTAAGTAATTGAACTTCTATCACAGTCTACTATATACAGTCGCGAAGCTCAATATGTAGTAAAAATGCAAACATGGGTAGTTGTCCACCACTAGGATCGCTACTATCGCCTCATCATCACAGATCTCTCCTAGCAGACGACAAAATATTGTGACAGCTGCACCGGGGTTCAAACGCGTGTCCGACAGGACGCGCGGCAGACGAAACGCTGGTACGGGGAGCATCTGCATGCTGAGAGGGCAGAGGGGGTGTATTGCGGCAACGCGGCGAGGGGAGGTTGCGCGCGCATCTGCTATTTGCCGAGTGAAGAAGGAAGCAAACTGCTATGTGCGGATTGAAGGGGGGGACGGACCCTCCCGAATCGTCCAGAAGTCCGTCGAAGTGGAGATATCCAGATAATTCGAGAGAGCTATCTCTGGACACCCGTAGAAATTTCTCGTAACTATGGTTTAGTTATAAAAGAAGAAACGCGAGTGAACTTGAGCAGTTTTGGACAGTAAGCGAGTTAGTCTTGTGTAGCAGTGAAGCCAGCTTCGAGACCAGAGCGCGACTTGAGTTGCGTCCATAACTGTGGAGCCTGAAGCCCGGAGTTCGAGTGCAGTGGACCGCAGTTGGGGGACCTGAGTTCGAAGTTCAGCGGATCGTCTCTGAAGGTCTGGGGTTCGAGGTTCTGTGAACGCGAGTGACTGAGTCAGAAGAACTAGCCAAGACAAACGAGCTGTGAACTGAGAACTGACAGTTCTGTGTTGTAAATAGTGCTTTGTAAATATTAGTTAAGATTAACAGTTCATTGTTGTTCGTAATAGTCCAAGTAAATTGTCATTGTCGTTTGTGGAGTGCAATAACGAATACTGTGTTGAGTGCAAATCCTATTGTTACGAGAGCGTTTAAGGTGAATTGTAGAAAGGAATTATTATTGAAAGAATAAAATTACATTGTTGTTTTGTAAATAAAGTTACAATATGTTACACGTTCGTTGTCGTGTTCTTTTGGAAAAATTAACACCTTCCTTCCATTATTGAATTATTAAATGGATAAAGTTAATTTATTATTTTAATGAATTACATTAAATTCCACCATAAACTCGAAGATACCTGCAAGAAATAGGTTAATATTATTTTTGTTTTTGCAAAAAGAACTGAAATTTACTATAATCGCTTCACTCATTCAAGATTATAGCGATAATGAACTATGAAACCAATAAATATTAATTTGCATTTATCTTTACAACAATAATACAATAACAATAATATTGGAAATATGAATTAATGGGAATAACGTAAGTGTAATGGTACTTGTAGTGTAGGCTTACGTAGTTAACAAAGTGGGATGAGGTTAAGAAATAATAAACACACCAGAATTGGAAATAAAACGTGATTAATAAATTTTATTGTAAAAGACTTACTTTTTCTACGTCTCTAGTAAAGTAGTAAATAAAAATAACAACAAAATTAACAGCTATAATTAAAAACATATTCTTTGAAAAAAAAGTAGGCCTAAGTTGTCTGAAAATGTACAATTATTCAAGGAATTAGCTGACACAGACGTAGAATTAATGCAAAGCTTTTGTTTCTCAACTGCAAGTAATAACAGAACAGGTTTATTTGAAACATCAAATAAAGTTGGAACTGCATTCCAGATTAATTTATTTTTGTTTTCATTCATAAATTGTGTGTTTTCGAAATGAAGAGGGTAAAACTTTATATTATTACAAAGATATGCTTCATTCTTTGTCATTAGATCTTCCCTCCTGCTGTTTATTAACCACTTTTTGCATCTAGAAGTAAAATAAGAAATAGATGTTAGGATTTTTCTTCACAAGCATCAATGCGAAATACGCAACGACCTAGCACTCGATGGAAATACGACACAGTCCACTCTAAATCCAAAGTCGACCGTGGACAGTCTATTGTTTCTAGTTGCTAACCGCTTGGAGCGCTTTATCGCGAGATTTGCAAAAAATCACCTCAAGCTTCGCGACTGTATATAGTAGACTGTGCTTCTATCTAACAGAAAATAAATCGAAGGACGGCTGTCTACAAGATCACGAGTATAATATGTAATGGATTACATTATAATATGTTGTTATTAATAGTTTATTAGAATTCAGTGATGCAGTAATAGTTATGTAGACCACCTCTGTGGTATAGGGGCCAGTATGCTGTTCTCTTACGCAGAGGACCAGGGTTCGATTGCCGGTTGAGTTAAATTTCCTGGTTGAGATTTATCAGGATTTTCCCTCTACCGAAAGGGAAATGCCAGGAAATTCGGCCCACAACATCCCTGAATATCACCGGCTTCATTCAACATCAAAATCATATTCATAACAAATGAGTAATACATCTACAGTCGCCATCTAGTTCACAACAATAGAACCAGTCTCAACAATAGTACACAGGATTTCGGATTTCACCCAAAAGATTAACTCGCGTTATGACCAGAGATTTTAAAGCGAGTATAAATAACAGAAAAAAAAAATGATATGTAAAATTATGACAGACCTGACAAACTGGATCTTACTTCTGCTGCAATTAACAAGTTGTGATTTGACTGAAAACAGATACAAAAATACAAAAATAACGAAACTACAGTCTGCCGAGGTTAATTTGCATTTATCTTCATCCCACACTGCTCATAGCTGTCATTTAGCTTCAGTAACATATCCTTTAGTATCATTTTCTCCCTGCTAACAACGCCATATCATCAGCAAATCTTATGCGCTTTATTCTTCTTCCTCCTACTATCACTCCTCCCATGTTCAATCAATACCTATTTCATTGTACATACATCTTGATTACACAACTTTTAACACTGTATCACTTCGGAATATGTATGATAAAACTTTCTGATAAATTTTAACGTACCTTGTTAACATGTTTCGACCTATTTTCGGTCATCTTCGGAACTGGTCGTTGTTGGTCTTGGCGCCTCTTGTTTCCTGTGTGGGTGCGTTCGTAGTGTAGAGTCAAAGAGTGTATGTCTTTTGAAATTGAGTTGTGTGTTGAGAATATCGTTGGGTGTGTTTTCGTATGTCTGTATATTTCATATTGTTCTAGTGTGTTGAGATTCTGGCTTTTTGGTTGGATGTGCAGTATTTCCATGTCTGTATTGATGTCTCTGTAGGTGTGGTTGGCATTTGTGATGTGTTCTGCAAATGTGGAGGTATTTTATTGTATTAGAGTACTTTATTCCTTCTAATCTTTGTACACTTTCTGTTTTTATCACTTCTCTGTCATTTGTTTCTCTGTTTGCCAACATTTCAAAGTGCAAATTCTTTACGGTACTATAAAACATGCTTTCCGATCGTCATTTGCTTCCGCGTAGATAGTCAGCTGAAAATGGCGGCTCCGTTCAAACGTTTTGATGAACATAACATTAATGAAATAGACTTTTAGTGAGTGAATTAACGTTTTATTGTATTAGAGTATTGTTTTATTTCTTCTAATATTTATACACTTTCTCCCAATCGTGTAATAGTCAATTAAATCCCACTCGAGTTTCTACTTTCTACAGATAAATAAGAAATCAAAACCTCTGGTGAGATTACCGTTGACTATTACACTCTTACTACGTCATACTACTTTTGACCAATAAAACGGTACGGAAGGACGTATTTCAACCAATCATGGCTGCTTATCGCACAATTTTGTCGCGTCCCTAGCATTTGTTTAATTTTATCGCGTCCGTAGCATTTGTTTCTTTGTTTGCCAATATTTGAAACTGCGCTGGTCTGGACGTCAATATATATATATATATATATATATATATATATATATATATATATATATATATATATATATATATAAAATTACAAACCACTCCAGTCGATGCACAGCAGTTTCAAACATGACTCGCATTGGCATTCAAGAACAAGAATTAATAAAAATCACTGATCATACCTATGCATCTTCTGAAATCCGATTTACAAATAAATGAAGAGCACCATTCGGAAATCCTAAATAAGTTGAATACACCATGTAGGCCTAAATCAACGAGTTCCACTTCTATTACGCACACGTCGAATATAACATCAATTGAACCACCAACCACATTCAAATTTGAAAATTGTACATTCAATAATTATTCCTTTTAAAATTATTCATTCGGAAATTCTGAATAAGTTGAATACACCATGTAGGCCTAAATCAACGAGTTCCACTTCTATTACGCACACGTCCAATATAACATCAATTGAACCACCAACCACATTCAAATTTGGAAATTGTACATTCAATAATTATTCCTTTTAAAATTATTCATGCTTATTTTTTATGTCATCGTGGTTAATTAAAACTTTTCTAACACTTGTGTATATTAGTTAGGTTATGTTATAGCTTCTGCTATATGATATTATGGATAGTCACGTATCAGAGATTGTTTAATATTAAGATTTATTGAAAATCATCTGCCAAGTGACGTTGATTACTGGGATTCGGATAATTGAAGTGGAATGTTGCATTTTAATAAAAATGAAACTGAATCAACAAAGCCTTCTTGACTAGTAACATTGCCATCGTGTATAATAGATCGAGAACTTCTCGACGAGAAGGCATTGCTCACTACTGCCATCTAGCATGCATCTAACGTAATATTTGTAATGTTGAGATGGTACATTTGAAGACAATTGTATTTTCGTAAGTCAATTAATATTTTATTGTATTGGGGTACTTCGTTACTTCTAATCTTTCTATACTTTCTTCTAATCGTGTAATAGTCAATTAAATCCCACTCGAGTTTTGATTTTCTCTAGATAAATCAAAAAGTCTAGTGAGATTACTGTTGATAAAACTGTATCGACAGCTTATTCCTATTGGTTGAAATTCAACAGATTTTTACTCCCCATTGGTGAACTGGTACATGAGCGAAGTATTCGGTTCTAATTTTCAGGAAACATATAAATAACTGAAAGAAGATTCTTCCATTCGTAGCATTACTTCCGCCTTGAAAATGTATTGCGTTAAAGAAACTCATGTAAAAGAACAAAATTGCTCTGAGAACGAAGGCAGCATGGTTATATTTTTATATGAATGTTGTTGGCGTCGTCTCGTCGACGCAAAGGAAAAGAAAAAGAACCTCACTTATCAGTTTGCCTTTGGAGATGAGTTTGAATAGTTTGCACTCAGATTTCATTTGAGACACGTCGTTGACATTCAGAGTGAGGAATACATGCGAGGAGAAGCTAAATTATTATCTGATATTTTATTTATTTCTTTAGAACGTCTTTAAAACGTTCTACAGCTATAAGATAACGTAAAGGCACACTCCCGCCGTTTACAGGGCAGAACAGGAATTCAGTTACTTCGTGATACATCTAGGTTAATCGGGACAGGAATTGAAAATATGAAGTGAATGCTGTGAGATTTCAATCTCTGACGGTTGGATTCAAAAGACATTTTAAAAGAAGTAGAAAATTATCATGAAACCTGTAAAAATATTACTGTGCATTTAGATCAGCGTTGTCAGACACAGCCTAAACGGAGCGGAGCGCTCCACTATAACTCGTTGCGTGCTCCGGTGCTTCCACAGACATAAGCAAGTTCACGCTCCGACTGGACGTCTCTAGCACCACAACCGGTTTTGGAGCTTACAACTCTGACACTGCTGATTTAGATATAAGAAATACTCATATGTTGTCTGTCATTTCATAACCCTTGGCGAAGTTTTTATTACACTCAGGTCACGGAGTTAGATCAGTCACTCAGATCAAGGAGTCAGGTCAGTCATATCAAGGAGTCAGGTCAGTCAAATCAAGGAGTCAGATCAAAGAGTCAGGTCAGTCAAATCAAGGAGTCAGATCAGTCAAATCAAGGAGTCAGATCAGTCAGATCAAGGAGTCAGATCAGTCAAATCAAGAAGTCACATCAGTCAGATCAAGGAGTTAGATCATTCAGATCAAGGAGTCAGATCACTCAGATCAAGGAGTCAGATCACTCAGATCAAGGAGTCAGATCACTCAGACCAAGGAGTCAGATCACTCAGACCAAGGAGTCAGATCACTCAGATCAAGGAGTCAGACCACTCAGATCAAGGAGTCAGATCACTCAGCTCAAGGAGTCAGATTAGTCAGATCAAGGAGACAGGTCAGTCAGTCAGATCAATTAGATGAAGGAGTCAGATTAGTCAGACCAAGGAGTCAGGTTAGTCAGATCAAGAAGTGAGATCAGTCAGATCAAGGAGTCAGATTACTCAAATGAAGGAGACAGATCAGTCATGTCAGTGAAATCTAGTCAGATCACTCAAATCAAGGAGTCAGATCAGTCATGTCAGTGAAATCAAGGAATCAGGTCAGCCAGATCAAGGAGTCAGATCACTAAAATCAAGAATCAGATCAATCATGTCAGTGAAATCAAGGAGTCAGATCAGTCAGATCAAGGAGTCAGATCACTAAAATCAAGGAATCAGTTCAGTCATGACAGTGAAATCAAGGAGTCAGGTAAGTCAGTCAGATCAGTCAAGTCAGTCACATAAAGGAGTCAGATGAGTCAGTTCAATCAGATCATGGAGTCAGATGAGTCAGGCCAGTCATTAAGGAGTCAGATGAGTCAGATCTAGGAGTCAGATCAGTTAAGTTAGTCAGATCTAGGAGTTAGGTCAGTCAGGTCAAGCAGTCAGGTTAGTCAGTTTAATGATTTGGGCCAGTCTGTTTAAGGATTCAGGTAAGTCAGTTTAAGAATTCAGGTGAGTCAGTCGTTTAAAGAATTAAGGTTGGTCAATCAGTACAAGGATTCAGGTGAGTAAATTAAATAAATCAGGTAAGTCAGTTAAATGAATCAGTTCAAAGAGCGAGATGAGTTAGGCAGTTCAAGAAGTCAGGTGAGTCAATCAATTCAATGAGCCAGGTGAAATAATAATTAATTATACAAATCGGTTAATTTAGCTTCCGATATTACTTCATACAAACACAGAAACATTCTCTGTAGGCTATCTTTCATAGCTTTCGATTGTTGCTGTCCAAGGCCCCTTATAGACGAAGTCATTTGTTTTTTAATTCATTACACGGCCTTAGATGGCAGTTATTTTAATTTTAAAACTCATTTATCTCATTAAATATCAGTCCTATCAAAATTTTTCGAGGAATAAAACTTATCGCAAATTATTTTTAAAGAAACATTTGCTATGTAACATTTTTCACAAAAATCAATAATAAGCGAGCTATTTCGATTTATTTAATTCAGGCACATCGATCTCCTTTTACAAGATGTGTTCTTTTAAGACATTTCATGAACATCCCGTATGGTACCAAAGAGGAAATCAGAAAAACTTCAGTTTTGTCAGTTTTTAATTCTACCATTGCTACATTATCGAGTCATTGTCTAATTCTGTCTGAACAGCGTCTGCGGTTTAAAAATGGACGTTGAATTAACAACTGCAATTTTGCGAATTGTAACGTAATTAATTTCATTCTCCACTGCGGACGGCGGGGTCAGACAAAGAATAAAATGTTGGAAACTTCGACCCTAATTTCGTGACTGTTGGAGAAAATGGATTTATCCAACATAACTGCCAGGTTCGAAGGGAAATCTAGCACCTGTGCGATGCAAAAGAAAGACTGCAACGAACGATTTGATATGGCAGCAGTCAAGGAAAGATGGAGCGCTCTCATGCACACATTCCGTGATGGTTCGGAGTCACATTACTCGTACCCGTTCGACCTGCAGTCGTGTAATATCCCGCTCCTTCGATTTGAGGAATTTTCCAGGCTAAGCCATTTCAATTGTCAACATGCGCTTGGGTTGTAATTAAATTCTGAAAGCTGAAGATTTATACGTTTTCAATTAATAAAGCTTTGACAATAATTGCGACAGCACAGAAAGTAAATACAATTTGGACTACTAAGTAACAAGACTTAAATACAGGGACATCATTTTATTTTTACTAACATTTTTAATATTAACCTGTCTATACCTTTAGAGAACCGGAAACACCGCTTGCTCCCCCCTCCAAGACTGGAGTTCGATGATACTGGCGTAAAACACAAATCACTCTACTAGGTATAGGAAGGAAGAAAAGTAGTTCATCCATTTACGTAAACTAGGAAATATCGCGATTTTGAGTTTGATAATTTTCATTAGGTTTTTCTTTAATCAAAGTACAGTACTGTATTAAGAATAAGTGTTTTTACTCACGAAGTGAGTTATCCATGCGAGCGTATTCATTATGCGGTGTATATTATACTGTCTACAGCACATTAGCCTACAATATAGAGAAAGAAGTTAAATTGAAAAATAATCATAATATGAATATTTAAACACAATTTTGAAAATGGTTGCCGTTCATTTCGATACAGGCTTCAGTTCTTTTGTGCATATTATCGCACTATAGACTATTGCATCTAATTCCAATTTCCAGTTTCGTCCTTCGTACTAGTAACTCATGTTGAAATAATTCTATACCTGCTCTACGTATTGTTAATTCAATCTTCACTTCTGCCCGACCCGAAAATATAAAATTACTCAGACATGCTATCTACTGTCCGTCCAAGTGATTATGCCGCAGGAGTGTAGAAAGGGAGGAAATCACGTGACAGTTAATTACTTAACGAGGCCCTTTTATTTAAGTTAAATTAAACAGCTGTATAATATTACGTAAACGCCCAATTCCTAAGAGAAATTAATGTTTTCAGAAAAGAGCTAAGACAGCTCAGCTTTTACAGAGGGGCGAGCAGTAGCAGGTGGGGGAAATCGGGTTGCGACGTAGGCAAACGGACAGTACCTGTGCAAAAATATGATTCAATATTGAAAGCTCTTTCGTCACTGGAAAACGCGAACATATTTCTGGAATGTACTAATACTCAGTAACTCAGTACTACTTACTATCTGCTGTCTTGGTTCTGTGTGGAGTTGAAACTTCATTAGTAGAAGGGGTGGGAGTGAAGTACATTCAAAAACTCAGGTACAATAAAAATTGAAGTAAAAATAAAATGATGTCCCTGTACAACAGATATGCAATTTCTTTCAAGAGTTGGACAGATTTCGTTCAACCACACAAGAATATTACGAAGTAATTTTCAAACACAGAAGAAATTTTCCGATGGTGTATCTCGTTGAAGACGAATTTTTAAGTTTCTCTCTCTTTGGAAGTTGTAATATCAAGTAAAAGAAGTGGTGTTGGATTATCGACACTTTCGATATCTCGAGACCGTTGAGAGTATCAAGAGCGATCGATACTTGTGAAAAAGAATTCATCATTTTTTAGTTTCAGGGGGTTTCCTTTCTGACTCGAACTACAAGGAGAGAAAATTTCTAACGTTTTGATATTAAAGATTTGTCTGACGTCATCGTGGTACCATAGAAACATAAGTGTAAGATGAACTTCGTGCCTCGTGGTTTTCTACACGGCTGGTCTCGTCTATTCACTGCCTCACGTTATTGAGGTTTTCCGCACGGTGCTCTTCTTTATGTAGTAGCTATTAGGTTAAGTTAATTTTCTGAAAGAATCTATGTGGGCTCTAAGCCTATTACCCATTTGTCTCACTCCGTTTGACACCGTTCCGTAGAAGTAAAATTAAGAATGGGTTGCATCTTGATATAATCGAAGCTTGTGTTCGCAGAATACGATTTCAGAAAGATAACTAATTTCTGATAATTAAAAAAAATAGCTAAAATTTGTAGGTTTTTTTGCTTTGAAGGAATGCATGACCTTCCGAAGCAAAGCAAAGCTGTTATAACGCAGAAAATTTACATTATATTATTAGAAATTGGGTTTTGAGTGTTATTTTGAACCTCATATTAATGTTTGGTTTCAGATAAGTTGAATTGAATATTAAAGTTTTTATTTATACAATTTTCACTCTACAACTTAACAAACTTTAAATAAAATGAAGAATAAATATTCTCTCATCTAATGTTGCAATAGTATGAGATGACGGAATATTAATACAATAGTATTGTAACATAAGAAGACAGAATATTAATTTTTCACCTATACTAATAATAAATCTGTAGCCGAAATTTTTCTGGTAATTTTCGATTTTTTGCAAAAATAATTGGTCCTACCATATATGCTTAACCACTCTGAAACCGAAAATCGCTTTTTTGAAATTTTTGTTTGTATGTCTGTCTGTCTGTATGTTTGTTACCTTTTCACGCGGTAATGGCTGAACGGATTTCGATGAAAATTGGAATATAAATTAAGTTCGTTGTAACTTAGATTTTAGGCTATATGGTATTCAAAACACATGATTTAAAAGGGGGTTATAAGGGGGCCTGAATTAAATAGATCGAAATATCTCGCTTATTATTGATTTTTGTGAAAAATGTTACATAACAAACGTTTCTTTAAAAATAATTTGCGATAAGTTTTATTCCCTGAAAAATTTTGATAGGGCTGATATTTAATGAGATAAATGAGTTTTAAAATTAAAATACTGCCATCTAAGGCCGTGTAGTGAATTAAAAAACAAATGACTTCGTCTATAAGGGGCCTTGGAAAGCAACAATCGAAAACTATGAAAGATAGCCTACAGAGAATGTTTCTGTGTTTGTATGAAGTAATATCGGAAGCTAAATTAACCGATTTGTATAATTAATTATTATTTCACCATTGGAAAGTGTAGTTTCTCTAGATGGACATAATGCTATACTGTTATTACAGTAACTTCTGATATATAATATAATATAATATAATATAATATAATATAATATAATATAATATAATATAATATAATATAATATAATATAATATAATATAATATGCAATATTATATAATATAATTTAAGTTATTTGAAGGGTTCAGAACCATAGTGGGCCAAGCGCCATTTACTGAATACGTAGAAAACAAGGGTTAAAATTAAGTTATTACCATAATTCAACAGAAACCTATAACAAGCAAAATAAAATATACACATTAAATCTAAATTATATCAATCTTCATTAAACTATGGTTGCATGTAATAAAAATTAAGAAACATGTTAAAGGAATTGTCATTGCACCAAATGAGTGTCTCTGGACCAAAATGATCGCATTTTAATTATTTGGATGCAATTTAAATTAAGTAACATATTAAACGATTTATCCTACTATCAAACACGAATGTTCCCTGGATCAAATGTCCTATTTTAATTACGGAATTACTTTATATTTATTTCTAACGGGTGCAGCGGAGCGCACGGGTACGGCTAGTTTTATATAAAGTTTGATAAGTTGTAGACTGCAAATTACATAACAAATAAAAACTTTATTTGTTCGTGAACATAACACTCAAATATTGAAGTAAAATAAATAAATAAATAAATAAATGAATAAAATAAGTAAATAAATAAGTAAATAAATAAATAAGCAAATGAATATGTGAAATAATAAATAAAAAATATAAAAAATAAATAAAATGTATCTAGACATTGTGCAAATATCTAAGTTATGAAAGAGAAAACTGACTGAGAGCAACTGTGATGCAATTATTTTGGAATGATACTCGTTTTCCAGATGGGTTTTATAAAACTTATGAAAATTTCAATTTTTTTCAATATTCTAGACATTTTATATTTACCGCACGGTTTATTAAATTAAATAAGATTATTATAAAAATTAATGCCCTACCAACTAAAAAAAACTAAAATTTTATGAAACTTATTGCTGAGTTGCATAAAGAAAGAATATTTTAAAATTTTCATCAGTTTCTGAAGAGCTAGCATCTCCTAACAAAGACACACAATGTTATATAACTTTATAAAAATTTTGATAGTCGAATTTTGAATTGGCACAAAATTGCTGTTCTCATTTCATCAATACAGTGGAGCATCTGTTCCTGCTATTTGACCATTTGGGGTTAACTGTGAGCTTCAGTGGGTACAAAGCAAATATGCACATATTTCCCTCCTCTTTAAATAAACACCTTTTTTCGATGGAGGATCCTCAACATCAGGATACCGCTTCTCTAAATATTTAGGCATCATAACATGTAATTACAACACCGATTACTTTGGATTTACCATTTACTATTATTGAACCACACAAAAGAAATACGAAGACACAAAGGCCTATTTCCAATCAAACTGAATATCCGGATTTCCGTTTTCTCATGACGTTACTATCGAGTATCGATTAGTGAGCGAATGATCATGATCGACTGATTACTCGTGTACTCGAGTTCAAAGATAACCGACCCCTACTAATCGATATCGATCGATAATTTGTTCGTGTAAGTGAGGCTTCTTTAGTTATTACTTGTATGAATAGATAGCGAAGGTAACAATCAGTGCCGCGAATAGTACATAGATATACCCGCATTACAGAATTCAAAATTTCATTCCCCTCAGCTGACTGTAAAAAGCAATAGATTATGCGGAAAACCGTTGATACTATCAATTAAGAGAATAATTGATATTTATTCTACATCACAATTTTCCCCAACACTTTCTTTACCTGTCCCAATAATAGTGTCATCTATTGAGAACAAGTGGAACTATTTCAAAGTTTGTTCATTTGTTATATCTTTGGTTCTGACTTATCCCGCGGTTAAAAAGTTCGCTTACACGATCAGAAAGTTCTAGGTCAGATATATTTGATCGCCAATGTACCATAGATTTTTTACTGGGTTATTTTACGACGCTGTATCAACATCTAGGTTATTTAGCGTCTGAATGAAATGAAGGTGACAATGCCGGTGAAATGAGTCCGGGGTCCAGCACCGAAAGTTACCCAGCATTTGCTCGTATTGGGTTGAGGGAAAACCCCGGAAAAAACCTCAACCAGGTAACTTGCCCCGACAGGGATTCGAACCCGGGCCACCTGGTTTCGCGGCCAGACGCGCTGACCGTTACTCCACAGGTGTGGACTGTACCATAGATCTTATGGGTATATGTACCTGAACGACCACAAATATTATCAGAAAATGCAGGCTCTAGATTTTTAAAATTTTATAAGAAAATGAAGTCACAATTGGACAAAATTTACAAGGTGTCACAACAAGACTTGTTAGAACTTAAATATATGATAAAAGTATAAAAGAGGTTACTAATGTTTTTAAGAAATTCACTTTTTACTTTAAATTAAATTTTCCAAAAGTTGAAAATTATCACACATTATTTCATAAATCCACAACCATTGGAGATAGAATTCTGAAATTTTGTACACTGATTTAGCATCCATTTATAAAAAAAAAGTAGATTACAATAATGCCCATTTCTATGAAAACAGAAAAAAATAGGTCAAAAACATTATGTGAGTTTTAATATATTTTATATAGGACAAATAAAAAATTAATTGTATTATAATTAACATGTCTGAGAGTAGTCTACTTTTCAGAAATAAGTGTTTATTACATGCAGGAAAAATATTAAAGATTTCACAGAGACCATAACAACGTTATGGTTACCAAATGATGTAACTGCAGAATTCTTTTGTTTTTTACTACTCTTATAAAACTGGTTTGAAAAATATTGTTAGTAAACTTTTTTTTATTCTTTTACCGGATATTTAAGTTCTAATAAGTCTTGTTGTGGATCTTATACTTTTGTCCAATTGTGAGTTCATTTCCTTATAAAATTTTAGAAATTTAGAGCCTGTATTTTTTGATAATACTTGTGGTCGTTCACGTACATATACCCTTAATGCAAGGAACTAACTTACAATGTTACAATCGATTAATCACATGATGCTACCAAACGTGCTAAATTTAAGCTGCTGAAATTTATAACTCTTATAAAGTCTTTTAATCTAAAGAGATAAAAGCGGGAAATCGATAGCCTATCTTAAATGGAGAATCAAATTAAATATATCTAAAACACAAGCCATCTTATTTAGCAGAAGAAATAAATTCAATAGACCGGGTATAAATCACACGAAGTTAGCTATAAATGGATCACAAATCGAGTGGAAAACTTCAGTTAAATATCTCTGAGTAACACTAGACAGACGGCTCACTTTTTCTGAACATATACTACAAAAACTCAGACTTGCCAATGCTAGAATGGTGGAGTTTTATCCAATATTAAATAAAAGCAGACATCTAAACATACACATAGCTCTAACTTTGTATAAAGCATTAATTAGGTCAGTAATATTATATGCTTGTCCTGCTTGGGGACATGCACCTATTACAGTCCGTAAAAAATTACAAGTTTTCCAAAACAAAATTTTAAGATTCATCACAGGACTTCCTAGAGTAACTCCTGTTAGATTGATTCATGAAGAACTAGAAATTCCGACAATTCAAGAATTTATTTCAAACCAAGCCTTCTGCACGTACACCAAGTCGTACAGCAGCACAAACCCACTAATTTCTTCACTAGGAAATCACAACCCTGCATTAGTACTTACTTACTTACAAATGGCTTTTAAGGAACCCGAAGGTTCATTGCCGCCCTCACATAAGCTCGCCAGCGGTCCCTATCCTGTGCAAGATTAATCCAGTCTCTATCATCATACCCCACCTCCCTCAAATCCATTTTAATATTATCCTCCCATCTACGTCTCGGCCTCCCTAAAGGTCTTTTTCCCTCCGGTCTCCCAACTAACACTCTATATGCATTTCTGGATTCGCCCATACGTGCTACATGCCCTGCCCATCTCAAACGTCTGGATTTAATGTTCCTAATTATGTCAGGTGAAGAATACAATGCGTGCAGTTCTGTGTTGTGTAACTTTCTCCATTCTCCTGTAACTTCATCCCGCTTAGCCCCAAATATTTTCCTTAGCACCTTATTCTCAAACACCCTGAACCACCTATGTTCCTCTCTCAGAGTGAGAGTCCAAGTTTCACAACCATACAGAAGAACCGGTAATATAACTGTTTTATAAATTCTAACTTTCAGATTTTTGGACAGCAGACTGGATGATAAGAGCTTCTCAACCGAATAATAACACGCATTTCCCATATTTATTCTGCGTTTAATTTCCTCCCGAGTATCATTTATATTTGTTACTGTTGCTCCAAGATATTTGAATTTTTCCACCTCTTCGAAGGATAAATCTCCAATTTTTATATTTCCATTTCGTACAATATTCTGGTCACGAGACATAATCATATACTTTGTCTTTTCGGGATTTACTTCCAAACCGATCGCTCTACTTGCTTCAAGTAAAATTTCCGTGTTTTCCCTAATCGTTTGTGTATTTTCTCCTAACATATTACACAAACATAAAAGACCTAGGAGCGTACTCCACCCTCTAGCTTGGAACGACAACGTACAAGACGAATACCAACTTCAACACTGAACAACCATTTGACTCCTCAGACATGCATGCCAATTAATGCACTAATAATGTTATTTCTCTGTTCCAGGGTCATCACGTTATTGGCTGCATAGATGCTTTGTATTCTTTCTAACTAATTAATATGTATTTTAATGTTTGAGTACTTCAAATGATGATTAAATGACAACCTCCCACCACAACATATTCAGGACCCCATTGTAGCCAATTGGCTTGTCGTCAGCACGACACCTCATCCTGCTCAAGGTTTTTCCGTGGTTTCCCTTGAGTAATAAGGCAAATGTCGGGATGAGCCCTAAAAGAAACGGGCCACGGACCACTTCCCTTTCCCCACTCTTTCTCTTCTACTATCACCAAGAACTTGCTAATTTCTTAGATAACAAACCTATATTATGATAATAGGGGAAGATAATTATACTGTAAGATCACAGGGTTAACGGCTTCGAAGCTGGGTACCTGGTTCTAATGAAGTGCACTGGTAGCAATTTAAAACATGGGGGCATGAGATAGTTACTCTGCCTGCCATAAAAATTCACTTCAATTAATCCCCAAGGTAAAAAAAAAATAACCTATCTTAAATCGGGGAGCGAGATATGATATCACAAAGCCTTTAAATGTCTGGATATCCCGCAAAAATGAGAAAATTTTCCAACCCTAATCGTTTATTCAATTTGTATTTGGACTGTGAATTGTGGAAACTGGAGTAGAGAACATGCAACAACACACTAAGCTTAGATCTGATTGTTCGCACAATCATCAGCCGTTGTTTTGATGTCGATAATGTATGGACAGACACAACCCCAAACTGTTTGCCCATAAAGACAACTGAAATTTCTGCGGCTGTAATTCAACAGAAAACAAAATAGCGACGTTATTATACTCTCTCGCTATATTTTTACAGTTGTTTTGAGAAGAAAATCCACACATATTCGTGGAAGCGCACACCTGTTTTTATCCCTTTAGCACCGAGCTCAGCGTATTCTCTTTACTTTAAATCCGCCACTGCGGAGTCATAGATCCCCAGTGGAACGGAACAAACACGCGTTGCGCTTTCTAATGGATCAAGTGGCTCGTAATGCTCTCTGTGCCTGCCACAGCTAGTATATAGCCGGCCCGGCTCGCTGCTACAACAGCGATGGCTGTGGGAATCTCAGTAAATCCCTGCACTCCGTCGTTGCTACCAGGAATGCAATAAACCGAATTCCAACTCCCCGCGACCCCTCGCGCCAACCCGCGCCCCTCATTGCTGCCACCTAGTGTTGTGTATGTGAGTGAGTGGGAAGAATAGCGCAATCCAGAATCATTTAAATCTCAACGATCTGGAGGATACCGTTACTTGTCTTGTATTCTCGCCTGTAAACGTGTCGAATTCTGCCAAATGTTCCCTACTCCAGCATCACATCTTAATTCCATCAATTACTCCTCAATTTCTTATTTAGAAGTAAGAAAACTCTCACAGCATCTTCCAGTGTTTTAGAGTTTCAAACAATTAGGTGTTTTCATCAACCATAATCCAAGACATCGTGGTTGTGAAATCTTTCATAATTGTTGAAACCTTAAATCCTTTTATATATTCCTCATACTGTCTATTATATTTGGAAAATGAGCACGAATTAATTTTCAAAGCAGAATTCCCGTTCATCAATAGAATTCATTTTGGTCGAAATTGAAAGTAAATTGGTTCTCACATTGGAAGCTTCGACCCATGGACCTAATCAAGACGTCTAGAAGAATATCAAATGCTTCACGATTGTACGAATAGATTTGCTATTCTTAATCTCGACATTCGACAATTCGGCGACCGTCAATTGGTTAAAACTGGAAACAATTGGCCTTCGTACCTGTCTCACAGTCGATTTCTTCAACCATAACCAAAACATCTTAACGAATTTCAAATGTTTCGTTATTGTTGACGAACTTGAAGTTTTTTTGGCGCAATCCAGAATCATTCAAATTTCAACTATCTGGACGATGCCTTTACTTGTCTTGTATCCTCGCTTCTAAATGTATCGAATTCTGCCAAATGTTCCCTACTCCAGCGTCACGACTTTATTCCATCAATTAGTCTTCAATTTCTTATTTCAAAGTAAGAAAACTCCCACAGCATCTTTAAGTGCTTTAGAGTTTCACACAATTAGATGATTTCATCAACCATAATCCAAGATGTCGTGGTTGTAAAATCTTTCATAATTGTTGAAAAACTTAAATCTTTTTATATATTCCTCATACTGTCTATTATATTTGGAAAATCAGTACGAATTAATTTTCAAAGCAGAATTCCCGTTCATCAACACAATTTATTTTGTGTCAAAATTGAAAGTAAATTGGTTCTCACATTAGAAGCTTCGACCCATGGGCCTAATCAAGACGTCTAGAAGGATGTCAAATGCTTCACGATTTACGAATAGATTTTCTTTTCTTAATCTCGACATTCGATAATTCGGCGACCGTCAATTGGTCAAAACTGGAAACAATTGGCCCCCGTAACTGTCTCACAGTTTTCACTAATTAGTCGATTTCTTCAACCATAACCAAAACATCTTGACGAATTTTAAAAGTTTCGTTACTGTTGAAGAACTTAGAACTTTTATAGCGCAATCCAGAATCACTCAAATCTCAACGATCTGGAAGATGCCTTTACTTGTCTTGTATTCTCGCTTCTAAACGTATCGAATTCTGCCAAATGTTCCCTACTCCAGCATCACGTCTTTATTCCATCAATTAGTCCTCTATTTCTTATTTAGAAGTAAGAAAACTCTCACAGCATCCTTAAGTCCTTTAGAGTTTCAAACAATCATAATCCAAGGCATCTTGGTTGTAAAATCTTTCATAATTGTTGAAGAACTTAAATCCTTTTATAAATTCCTCATACTGTCTGTTATATTTGGAAAATCAGTACAAATTAATTTACAAAACAGATTTCCCGTTCATCAACAGAATTTATTTTGGTGAAAATTGAAAGTAAATTGGTTCTCACATTAGAAGCTTCGACCCATAGGCCTAATCAAGACGTCTAGAAGAATATCAAATACTTTACGATTTACTAATAGATTCTCTATTCTCAATCTCGAGATGCGACAATTCGGCAACCGTCAACTGGTCAAAACTGGAAACAATTGGTCCTTATAAATGTCTCAAAATTTTAACTATAGTCGCGACGCTGTTACTCCCGGCGTAACTCCTCCTCTGCTTACGTCTTAGGAAGTCAAGGCTCTATAAAGTCTAGGTAGGTAGTATCGTTCGTCATTTTTGTTCTTTCGTTACCGAGCTACCAGACGAGGGATCTATTTTCCATACCGTTAAAAATTATCATGTCGTAACTCCTATGATAATAAATCAAACGCACTGTAATTGAGCAAATAATTGAGCGGCAAATAACATCTTCGTGTGCTTTCTGCGAACGCCAACGAAAGAGCCAAAATGGCGGGCGAATATATTAAGTATTTATCCAGCCTTACGAAATGCATGACGTCTTCATCAGCGAATCACAAGACGCACACGTTTAAATGTAGCCGACCTGTAACGTGATTGGCTGCCGGAAATTAGAGCGACGGAACTATAATTAGTCGATTTCTTCAACCGTAACCAAAACATCTTGATGAATTTCAAATGTTTCGTTATTGTTGAAAAACTTGAAGTTTTATAACTCAATCTAGAATCAAATCTCAACGATCTGTAGGATGCCTTTACTTGTCTTGTAGCCTCGCCTGTAAACGTGTCGAATTCTGCAAAATGTTCCCTACTCCAGCATCGCGTCTTTATTCCATCAATTAGTCCTCAATTTCTTATTTCGAATTGAGGAGACTCTCATAGCATCCCTAAGTCCTTCAGAGTTTCAAACAATTAGATGGTTTCATCAACCATAATCCAAGATATCTTGATTGTAAAATCTTTCATAATTGTTGAAAACCTTAAATCCTTTCATATATTCCTCATACTGTCTATTATATTTGGAAAATGAGTACGAATTAATTTTCAAAGAAGAATTCCCGTTCATCAGCAGAATTCATTTTGGTCAAAATTGAAAGTAAATTGGTTCACACATTAGATACTTCGGCCAAATAGCTAATTTCATATAAGCTATAGGCCTAATCAAGACGTTTAGAAGAATATCAAATGCTTCACGATTTACGAATAGATTTTCTTTTCTTAAACTCGACATTCAACAATTTGACGACCGTCAACTGGTCAAAACTGGAAACAATAGGTCCTCATAACTGCCTCACCATTTTAACTAATTAGTCGATTTCTTCAACCGTAAACAAAATATCTTGACGAATTTCAAATCTTTCGTTATTGTTGAAGAACTTTAAGTTTTATAGCACAATCCAGAATCATTCAAATCGCAACGACCTGGAGAATGTCGTTACTTGTCTTGTAGCCTCGCCTGTAAACTTGTCGAATCTGCCAAATGTTCCCCACTCCAACATCGCGTCTTTATTCCATCAATTAGTCCTCAATTTCTTATTTCGAAGTGAGAAGAGTCTCATAGCATCCTTAATTCCTTCAGAGTTTCAAACAATTAGATGGTTTCATCAACCATAATCCAAGATATCTTGATTGTAAAATCTTTCATAATTGTTGAAGAACTTAAATCCTTTTATATATTCCTCATACTGTCTATTATATTTGGAAAATCAGTACGAATTAATTTTCAAAGCAGAATTCCCGTTCGTCAACAGAATTCAAGTTTGGTCAAAATTGAAAGTAAGTTGATTCTCACATTAGGTGCTTCAGCCAAATAGCTAATTTCATATAAGCTATGGACCTAATCAAGACGTTTAGAAGAATATCAAATGCTTCACAATTTACGAACAGATTTTTTCTTAATCTCGACATTCCACAATTCGGCGACCGTCAACTGGTCAAAACTGGAAACAATTGGCCCTCGTAACTGTCTCACAGTTCTAACTAATGAGTCGATTTCTTCAAGCATAACCAAAACATCTTAAAGAATTTCAAATGTTTCGTTATTGTTGAAGAACTTGAAGTTTTATAGCACAATCCAGAATCATTCAAATCTCAACGATCTGGAGGATGCGTTTACTCGTCTTGTATCCTCGCCTGTAAATGTATCGGATTCTGCCAAATGTTCCCTACTCCAGCATCACGTCTTTATTCCATCAATTAATCCTCAATTTCTTATTTCGAAGTAAGAAAACTTTTACAGTATCCTTAAGTGCTTTAGAGTTTCAAACAATTAGATGGTTTTATCAAACATAATCCAAGACATTTTGGTTGTAAAATCTTTCATAATTGTTGAAGAACTTAAATCCTTTCATACATTCCTCATACTGTCTATTATATTTCGCAAATCAGTACGAATTAATTTTCAAAGCAGAATTTCCGTTCATCAATAGAATTCATTTCGGTCAAAATTTGTTCTATTGTGTGTTCTACGTATAAATCTTGAACGAGAAAATTAGAGGCCAGATGAGTACAAAACGTCGTAAGATTAGTGTGAAAAGTACTCTTCAAATCGTCAGAAATCATTTTCCGAGTGCGTGTGAATTTCCCTATTCCAATCAGGAATCTGCAGCACGATAAAATGAAATTTGTTCTTTCTTACACCAATGCATGCGATCATTATTCACACTATAGCTTATAGATATATCCTTCGGCAAGAGAGATCTGTCAGTATTCGTCTTACATAGCTAATCCACTTCTGTTTAGCAACAGAAAGTATTTACCAACGCGAGATTCTGGACCCCCACTGATGTATTTAGCTTTCCCACAGATGTGCTTCATTCCAAGTACTTGAATTTCTTTAGACCATTTAGTGCTCTGACTTCAGCAATTATGGGAGAGCTCAGCAAGGGCTCTGGCGAATAGGGAAAATGAAGTCATCGTCTTGGAGAATGCTTCAGCCTGAGTCATATGTTACACAAGAGCGTGTGTAACTTAGTAATGTAATACAATACTGCCAATTACGTTAATAAAATTGTTCCTTCTTTCTTCAACAAACAATAATCTATTTAGTTAACAGAGTTCAATCTCGTCTTCAAAATTGAACACCGATATTACAGACATTAGAGATTGTGAAAATATGCATTTTGACAATGGTTAAACATTTTAAATTAATCCAGAACTCCTCGTTATGGTTAATGAAAAATGTTGATCAGTTTCCTACCATTTGAAGCATGCCACGGATTATTCTCAAGTGTACTGGAAGTACACTGGACAAGGTAATCACAGTTTCGTCAGCTTTAATCCAGCAGTAAATTAAACACTTAGCCTAATTAAACGAAAATGAGAATACAGGCATATTTAATAACAAGATAAATTTATCCACTATACACGTAATTCACACTTAAATTCAGTTTCAATAAGAGAACAGGAATATTTAAGTCATCTCTTTGATAGATGCAATTACGGTTAACACAAACATTAATCCGCTCCTGAGCATGAGCGGATTAATTTGTCGAATGTCGAGATTAAGAAAAGAAGATCTGTTCGTAAATCGTGAAGCATTTGATATTCTTCTAAACGTGTTGATTAAGCCCATAGCTTATATGAAATTAGCTATTTGGCCGAAGCATCTAATGTGAGAACCAATTTACTTTCAATTTTGACCAAAATGAATTCTATTGATGAATGGGAATTCTGCTTTGAAAATTAATTCGTACTGATTTTCCAAATATAATAGACAGTACGAAGAATGTATAAAAGAATTTAACTTCTTCAACAATTATGAAAGATTTTACAACCAAGATGCCTTGGATATTGGTTGATGAAACCATCTAATTGTTTGAAACTCTAAAGTAATTAAGGATGCTGTGAGAGTTTTCTTACTTCGAAATAAGAAATTGAGGACTCCTATTTCAGGGGTGAGCTAAAGTTTTTTTTTTGTTTATATTATATTTTATGTTACAATTAAGAGCAAATTTAATAAGAAACACTGGCAAAGTTGAAACACACCAAAATTAGTAACAATTTGGTTTCAAATGATCAATTATAAGCTGAACTAAAATATCGGCTTGAAAAAATAACAACCAAATTTCCGTTACCAGTGTTGCCAGCTCTTATGCCAATTCAAGATACAAGTTACCTTACATTTGTTTCTGGGGTTTATACGCTACCAAAGGAGCTATTATTGATTCAACCTGAAGGCCCGCGCTGGAGAGAGATGAGAGCGAGCAGATCGCGGAAACGATGTGATTGGAAACCTGATAAAACTAAATATACCATCCTGTAAGATTACAATAAAACGTCACACACACACTCATATCGGTATAAGTTCAAATGGTGAAGCAATTAGAGGTGTTGTGACAGTCTGTTTATTTCAAATATTTAATTTAGTCAATTCGATTAGCGGGTCGTAATTGTGTAATAAGAAAATTAATATCAGGTAAGATGGTAGCCAATATGTCCTAACATCACTAAATATGAATTCAGAATAAACATTAACGGTCTGTTACATTAATGGTACTTACTGGTTCATTTCTGTGCTAATCTTAAACGAAGGGTACAGAGCAACAATGCAATAATTGTGTAACGTAAATATTGGTCTTGTCCCAGCTAATCTACACAGTACTGTATAGTTAAACTTATGGATATTATTATGATAAGAAAAGGCCAACATACTTGAAAATGCAGTAGAATCATTCTAGAAGGTCACAGTACTAACAGAAAAAAAAAAAAAGGAAACTGACTGGAAAATTTTATCAACAGTAATCTCACTACAGGTTTTGATTTATCTAGAGAAAATCAAAACTCGAGTGGTATTTAATTGACTATTATGTGATCAGAAGAAAGTATATAAAGATTAGAAGAAATAAAGTACTCTGATATAATAAAATATTAACCGACTTACTGAAATTCTATTTCACTAATCTTAGCTTCACCAAAACGTTTAAACGGAGCCGCCATTTTCATTTTACTGTCTATGCTGTAAACAAATGACGATCCCAAAGCATGTTTTCTAGTACCGTAAAGAATTTGCAGTTTCAAATGTTGGCAAACAAAGAAACAAATGGTAGGGAGGCGATAAAAACATAAGAAAGTGTATAAGGATTAGAACAAATAAAATACTCTAATACAATAAAATAGATATAGACTTAGTAAAATTCTATTTCACTAATGTTATCTTCACCAAAATGTTTGAACAGAGTCGCCATTTTCAGTCAACTATCCTGCGAGAAACAAATTACGATCGCAAAGTATGTTTTGTAGTACCGTAAAGAATTTGCAGTTTGAAATGTTGGCAAACTAAGAAACAAATGCTAGAGTAGTGATAAAAACAAACAAATGCTAGGAAAGCGATAATATTGTGTGATGAGCAGCCATAATTGGTTGAAAGACGACCTTTAATATCGTTTTATTCGTCAAAAGTAGTATGATGTAGTAAAAGTGTAATAGTCATGGTAAGAGGCTACGGGTCTGTAAATTTAGAAAGGCTATTTTTATATCCAAATTACCCCAAACGGTATGGCGTAAAGAACATCTACGGAAGCAACTTAAAGAACCCGGCCTAATGTTCGATTTCATCAACGAAAGTCTCACAGTTTTGTGTGTGGCGTCGTAGAACGAATCCCTTCCTAGATTCGGTCGAGTGAAAACAATTTTCTTGGCGATAGCATCTGATACCAAGCTAAACTGCTTTATTCGTTTGAAAGTTTTTCTCCTTTTTTTTTCGAATTCGCGTAGGAAATGGACATTGGAGTTTACGTTTAAAGAGTACAAAAGGCAGAACAGTACAAAAGACAAAGGAAAAGAAAGAGGATGAGAAAGTAAACTGAAGCATTATGCCGCCGACCGAGATCAAACAAGCGAATTCAATTAAATACTGAAGCAACAACCACGACGCAACATCCAAGACTCTGACCTGGAGAGATAGCATTACATCTAGACCTAGAGGAATGCTTTGGAGAGAACTTACATAATTTCAATTCAAACGAAACATATTCCTACTTCTGTATCATCATCATCATCATCATCATCACCATCATCATCATCATCATCATCATCCCAAGTGTCTCCTGGTTTGGTACTGTTTGTTCTGTGGTCTTCCCAAGCTTCTCTGTCCATTAGGGTTAATTTAAAATTTGTGTTGGCTTTCTAATTTTGTCCATTATTTCAGTGTCGATTCTCAAATTATAGCAGTACCATAATTTTGGATAAATCTTGATTTAGCTACGGCTGTCAGTTAATTCAATATTATTTTCTTGATTTAGTTTATGAAGAAGGAATAGGCCTAAATACCTTAACTCAGTGTTAAGCATTTTTATACATTTAGCCGTTCCACAGTGACCGCAGAAAACTCTCACTGCCTTATCCATTCGTGTGCTAGATTGTCTTAGACTCTTCTTGCTAATTCTCAGTGGAGGCTCGTATATGAAAGAGTACAAATTCATTGTTATCCTTAATGAGAATGAAATTAATTAATTTATTACTAACAATCTAGATTGATTCATTCATAATGTTCTACCGAAAGGCAGGTCTTTTACAATAAACCCAGCTTTATCCAATCTTTCCTATTTTCTGCCTTCCCCTTTGTCTCTGCATATGATCCATATATCTTAATATCGTCCATTATTTAATTCCTTCCTCTGCCCCGAAATCTTCTCTCGTTGACCATTCCTTCCAGTGCATCCTTCAGTAGGCAGTTTCCTCTCAGCCAGTGACCAAACAAACCAATTCCTTTTTCTCTTCTTGATCAGTTTCACTATCATTCTTTCTTCATCCACTCTTTCCAACACAGCTTCGTTTCTTATTCTGTCTGTCCATTTGACACGCTCCATGTTTCTCCATATCCACATTTCAAATGCTTCTAGTCGCTTCTCTTCACTTCGTCGTAATGGCCATGTTTCTGCCCCATACAATGCTGCAATCCACACAAAGTACTTCACTAGTCTCTTCCTTAGTACTTTCTCTAGAGGTCCGAAGAAGATTTTTTTTTTCTATTAGAAGCTTCCTTTGCCATTGATATTCTCCTTTTGACTTCTTGGCAGCAGCTCATGATATTGCTTATAATACATCCCAAGCATTTTTAGCTGTCCATTTGCCCTACTGCCTCATTTAGAATTCGCAAGTTTACCTTCTTTACTTTTCTTCCTATGACCATGGTCTTCGTCTTGTTGGCATTTAACTTCATTTCATACTGTTCACAGCAGTCATTTAGTTCCAGTAGCATATCCCTTAGTACCATCTCCTCTTCTGCTAACAACGCCATATCATCAGCAAATCTTATGCACTTTATCCTTCTTTCTCCTACTATCACTCCTCCAATATTCTGAAAACAGTTCTTCACTAAATTCTCCAAGTACATGTTGAACAGGGTAGGTGACAAAGGACATGCTTGACGTACTCCTCTAGCTATTTCACTTCCTCCTGATATTTCTTCTTTTTTCCTGACTTTGACTCATTGTTTCATATAAAGAATACTGAACAGCCTCCTAGCTTTCCAATCCACACGAATTTTCTTTAGGATCGCCATAAGTTTATTCCAGTTCACTCTGTCAAAGCATTTTCTATGTCCACGAATGCTACTCTTGGTCTCATGAAAAAAACCCAAATAGCCTACCACAAATAAAACATAAGAGAAAAAAAATTATCATTAGTTTTAATAATTTATTAAAAATATTTTGTCTCGTAAACCAAAAATAAGGAACACCTCTTAAAACTTCAGAAAAAAAATTAAATCTTTTCATGAATTCCCAAAACTAATATCCCGTCTCATACAAATGCAACCCCTCCCTTGTTCTCCGTGTATTCCCTTGTTCTCCTTATCTACCCCGGTAAATGATGCCCGATTCATCATTCCCCGAATGATCAGCACCACAATAGACGCGGAGGTGTTGAATGAAGAATTCAAGGGGAAAATGTCCTGTTTCCTAGAATAAAGATACAATCATCAGACCCTACAATGCCTTTCAGGATAAATGGACGCCAGTTCCAAATTTGGGTGGCATTTGCGATTACTATAAGCAAATCACAAAGCCAGGCTTTCACAAAAACTGGATTGTATTTGTCTCGACGTGTGTTCACCCATGGTCAGTTGTATGTTGCATTTTGTATTGTTACAAAATAGAGTGACGGATACGTGCATTTATTGACAACAGGATTAAAAATATAGTGAAGAGAATGGACTGGACAACACGCTCAAGAGGAGTCTGTTTCATCTCATCACTCACGGTCCCAATATAGGTTAGTTAAAGGAACAAAAAAAGTCTGTTCCTCCATTCGCTGTCTAAGTGCTTAAGAAACTTCTTGCCCCAGCAACTAAAGCTTACAGTAGTGCAAACCCTAGTAATGCCGCACTCCGATTACTGTGACGTTCTGTTAAGTGATGTAAGTTCTGAACTGTCAGACAAGCTACAGTGAGTTCAGAATATGTGCGACAGGTACGTGTGTAACATCCGGCGATATGAGCACGTAACACTGTCCTTCTCTAGTATTTCGTGGCTTCGACTTAAGGAACGTAGAACTGTACACTCTTGGTCCTTACTATTTCGAACTCTGCACATCTCATCACCAAATTTCCTTTCATCTCCTATCTCTAATCTATAATCTAACTACGATTTAAATATCAGGTCACTTATCTGTCGCACGCTAAGTACATCCCTTTATACACTATCCTGTTACTCCTAATAATTTACAGTTTTTACCTCACGTCAATGAAATTCCTTGTCACGAAGTACAAAGGATAATCAGTAAATTTCCGGACCGCCATGAATGTAGTCAACACACAGGACATAGGAAACGAAGATGTTGTCTAGAACCAGGGGAATTCCTCCAATCTATACTAAATGCATGATTTGAAAGGCAGAGAAGAAGACTAGCCACAAGGTGTATATGGAGAGGTTCTAGGAAAAATTGCAATAGAACCTTAACATATTTGTACAAAATAAAATAAGGTCAGTTCTGACGCTGTTAGATAGACTGATTCAACAGGCATGCAAGCAATGATCTTCAGTGACACGCGCATATATGTTTAACGGTAAAATAAATAAAAGTGCAGTTCAGAAATATATTGATTGCACTTTGTATTAGGGGCTGCAAGACAATAAAGACTTTTAAGAATATATTAAAGGAAAATCTGATTAATTTCGTTTTTAGGCATTCTTTCTGATAACGCTAAATGTCCATAATCATTCTCATTGTAATTACATTTTCTCATGTTATCCAGCATTATTTTAAATATATTAATAATAATAATTTATTTATTTAATCTGGCAGAGCTAAGGCCAGTAGGCCTTCTCTTCCGCCCAGCCAGACTCTAATTCTAATTGAATACAATTGCTTACGTAGTTATTACATTAATATCTAGACCATAAAACAACATGAAAGTAAATAACGAAAGTTGGATAACTGATGTTAGTGTGACAATAATAAACATTGGTAAGAAATAGTTATAATAATAATAATAATAATAATAATAATAATAATGAGATAATTTAGATATTTACCTGTGATATATATAATCATTAAACATTCAGAAACCTGAAACAGCTATTATTGTTAACAAGAATTGTTAGAAAAATATTTCGTTAGCCTATTCTTAAATTGGTTTGATGTCTGACAGTCCCTGACATTACTCGGTAGGGAATTCCAAAGTCGAGGAACAGCCACAGTGAAAGAAGATGAATATGAGGATGTTCGGTGGGAGGGAATGGATAATATTGAGGAGTGTTGTGATCGTGTGTCTAGGTTATGATGGGTGGATAAATTTTGAAAACGAGACGCAAGATATAGGAGTGGAGAAATGCAATATGTGAAAGAGAAGGGAAAGACAGTGGATTTTCCTACGATCTACTAGACGGAGCCAGGACAACATTTCGAGGGATCGTGTTATATTAACACTCTCTGTAATTTTATTAGTTTAATTTGGTACACAGTTTGTTTTACTGTATATAATTCATAATTAATAGTACTTTACTATTTAATTCATAACTCAAACGAGTATAAACATGTAACTTCTATCGAACTCAATTCGTTGTAATCTTTATAAATTTATTCCTTATAATTATGTATGTATAGGGGAGAGTCGGGTAGTATCGGACATCGGGTAGTATCGGACAGTGCGTTTCTTTCATCTACCACCATATGGTAGTACCTGAATGACATGGTTACGTTTCCCTATGCGAAATCACAGAAACGTAACCGTGTCAATCAGGTACTATCATCGTGTGGTAGATGAAAGAAACTCACTGTCCGATATTACCCGCTGTCCGATACTACCCGACTCTCCCCTACGTTTTGCTACTTGTGTCGAAGAGAAGGCCTTACGGCCTTAAATGTGCCAGCTAAAGTAAGTAAGTAAGTAATTAATAATAATAATAATAATAATAATAATAATAATAATAATAATAATAATAATAATAATAATACTATTCAGACAAAGCCTCATCACTTGTTGGGAATCAAAGAAAATGAGTCTTGTGGTCATTCGACATTTGCGTGGCAGTGGTCGTTAGACTACGAATTTGTTTCGACAGCAATTACCAAAGGACATCATTACGAGGAAATCGCTAATAACTAACAAATCGATATGAGTAATTATATGCTACGTTAATGGTAATGCAAAACAGGGTCTGTCCGTCAAAGGACGCTGTGATGTTGTAGGCAAACATTAGTGAAAAATAGCTTTCCAATTAAACAACCAATAAAATTTCTTTGCAGGATTGGGGTGAATGGTAATTTAGGTGTAAGGTATCGAGTAAGAGTTAGGTATAAATTCCAAATGTGTGGATAGAATTTGTGCTGCTTCATTTAAACAATCATAAACCTTTTTCTATATCGATGTTCCCTTATTAGAAATAGATCTTTTTGAAATATGATGTTTCTTGAACTAGTAAAGATCTCGACGTTACCTAGGTGACTATGTATTGAAGAGTTTTTATAGGAAAACACAATATAGCTTAATTTTATTGTAGAAATTAATCTTCAACTTCATTTAAATAGAAATGGAACATCAACGTTAAAGATTTTAAACTTTTGGAAATCATATTTTAGGCCATCACAAAAGTATTTGATTATACAATTTTCATTGTTGGATTGGCTTTATTTTATTTCCAATCTCAGTTACGTACGAGGCGCACCCAGAAAGTAAGTTTCCCTATTAAAAAAAAAAAAGAACACACTTTGAGGAAAACATTTATTGGCAACAGGTACAGCAATGTTTCAGCTATTTTTCAACATAGCCACCATCAGAATTGAGACACTTGTCGTATCGTGGGATCAACTTTTATATCCCTTTGTCGTAGAACTCTACCGCCTGTGAATGGAACCAGCGTGTGACAGACGTCTTCAGCTCTTCGTCGTTGCCAAAACGCTCACCGGAGGACAGGAATTTCTTGAGGTGCAAGAAAACGTAAAAATCGCTGGGAGCAAGATCAGGACTGTAGGGTGGATGATGAAACAACTCTCAGCCAAATTCCGTCAAAACAGCTGCTGTGCGCCGAGCCGTATGTGAACGAGCATTGTCATGGAGGAGCACAACACCTGCAGTAAGCATTCCACGTCTCTTGTTTTGAATGGCAGGTCGCAATTTTCGCAGTGTTTCACAGTAACGGTCAGCGCTCAGTGTTTCACCTCTTGGAAGGAAGTCAATGAGCAGAATGCCCTTCCTGTCCCAGAACACCGTGCACATCACTTTCCGTACCGACAGCGTCTGTTTGATTTTCGTCCTGACCGGAGATCCACTATGCCGCCAATGTATTGACTGCTGCTTGGTTTCCGGAGTGAAGTGCGAAATCCAAGTCTCATCGCCCGTGACGATCCTGTCGAGGAACTCATCGCCGTCATCGTGATACCGTTGCAGAAATGTCAGTGCTGCTCCCAAACGTTGCATTTTGTGTTCGGGTGTCAGGTTTTTCGGCACCCACCTGGCACACACTTTTTTGAACAGCAGGTGCTTATTGACAATATCATGCAACAAGGATCGCGATATCTGCGGAAAATGGCTGCTCAGCTCCGTAATCGTGAAGCGACGGTTCTCCATGATGCACTGCCGCACCAGCTCAACACGATCATCATTGATGAGGGACGGTCGCCCACTGCTCTCTTCATCATGGACACTTTGACGACCTTCGGAAAACTGCCTACACCAGCGACGCACCATCTGCTTACTCATGATTTCAGCCCATAGACCTGACATAGCTGCCGATGAATTTCAATTGGTGCAATGCTTTGTGCATTAAAGAACTTTGTCACCGACCGAACCTCGCAGGCGGCGGGAGAAGGAATAAGAGCTTCCATTATTTATATGATCAGCATTATTATTTGAACCCTGTAAAATTTATGTAGACTACTGTACTGTACGCGAGCACGAGCATATGCTCATTTCGGGTATCTATTCATATGTATTCAATTCAAATGTAAATTGTAAATAAACTTGAAATTTGAAATTTCGGACCACTGCTGCCACGCTACTGGCACCAGGCGAAACCTGTCCGGCTGGTATATGATTTATACGTCATAGATCTGTTACGCATGCGCAATTGACACGGCTAATTACGTTTACTTTCAAGGGGAAAAAATCGGGAAACTTACTTTCTGGATGCGCCTCGTAATTTTATTTAATGACTAAATTAATGTTATGAGATACATAATTTTCACTTAATAATCCAGTTGATTTAAAAACTGACATTTATGAAGTAATAAGTTGTAACTGATGTTCAGTTACCATTGTATCATAGTAAATCGAACGCTATATTTGCATTCGCCTCCCTTCTTGTTGAAGGGTTTTGAATCGTATAGTTCACGCACTTCATACCTATGACGCATTTTGAAAACATTTACTTGAACACTGAGGTGACCATGCCTACAGAAAATCTTTATATACATTAAATTACCTTCTAAATCTTTAGGAGTGAAATAACTAAATCGTCTATGTAACGAATAAAATTTCCATGCTCAGGACGAGAATCAAACCCGGAACCTAATGATTTGTAGTCAAGAAGTCTGTCCACTAGACTACAAAGCTGTAAATTATATTACAAAATCTGCTTATTATATCGTCATCTTAAAACAGAGCGGATCATAAATAATGACAATAATTTCACAGGATTATTCGAGATATTTAAAACAAAACAGTTTTTGCTTCATTTTCGAGATTGTAAATATTTTATGTGAAACATTTCATAGCATGCCTAGGGAGAACAATTGCTTTAATATCCAATGCGTTCAGTCAATTTAAGAGAGCAGTGTATTATGATAATAAATGTTTGGAAGAATTTTAGTTTTGTCTTTAAATGTGCAGAAATTTGATTGGGACGAATGTAACTTTCCATTCTGCAAAGGAATTTTACAATGTGACATCTGTTCGGATCAGATTTCTGCAGATTTAAAGGAAAAAAAAAAAAAAAAACTAAAATTGTTTCAATAAATTATTACCATAATGCACTGCTCTCTTAAACTGACTGACCATATTGGGAATTAAATCAATGGCTTTCCCAAAACACGCTATGAAATATTTAATAAAACAATTTTTATCTCGAAAAGGAAGCAAAAACGAGCAAAATTGTATTAACCTTTCTTGTAAAATATCCAAAAGAACAACCCCCTTAAATTAATAGCATTACTAACGGTCACACTATATAGCATTGACAGATACGAGAATGCTTCAAAAACTAAGATAACAAGAGCTTTCACGGACAAACTTTACTCTACACTGGTAGGCCTACGCATTACTTTTCAATATAGTCATCATGCTTGTCCAAACACTTGTTTTAACTGTAGACCAAAGAAATCTACATCAAGTCCCTGAAGCCAAATCATGACGGCTTGCTGAACGACCATATCGCTTATCGCCCAGGTGCTTCTTCAATAATCTGAAGAGATGGAAATCACTGGGTGCCAAGTCGGGACTATAGGGAGGATGGTCCAGTACCTCCCACCTGAAGCGCCGTTTCCCACGGTACACTTCAACAAATTGATAATGAATTTCTGCTGTTGAGATGTCCTTTAGACGCAAAAACTTGATCACACTACGCACTTCCATGTTTGACCGTGTTTCCGTCCGCGCAGCAATCTTAAAACTGATATTGCGAAGGTTTGAAGCAACATATGCGCCATCTAATGTCTGCGTGATAAAGCTGTGGTCTGTTGCTGCGGTCCTGGCGTATAATTCGAACAAAAGGAGGAATATGTCACCCGTGAGAGTTCATTTATTTTACTTTCGAATCACCATAGTAACCTTGCCTGTTGTTTACGCAACTGACAGAGACTTGGTGTATCTATGGTTGCATTGTATTCTACGAATGCTACTAGATATACTATCGCATTCTACACTGACATTTATTATTCTCTAGTATTCTAGCGCAGCTTTACAACTCTAGTTACATTGATCTATTAATTAAATTAATCTTGATTTAACACGTTCTGTAATGAAGACAAAAATGTAGCAGACTTTGAGATACTAGTCATTATATGCATAATCAATGTTTTAGCTTTAACCAGAACAGAATTAAGCGATGGAATTTTTTTCCAGTACAAAATCGTGCATAAATTTTGTGAAGTAGGGGAAAAAATTGAAGGAGGCTAATGATACTAAACAAAAATATCCAAATTTAGTATAATCAATGCAAATCGTGCTGGAAAACTTAACAAGAGGGATGCGGTATACATTTAAATTTTATATGACGCCGTACACAGCATTTCATGGTAATTTGTTTCCATTCCAACCCCTTTGATGATCTACCCAATTAAAATTCTGAAATATGCAGAACGTCATCTGTGCTATAATGATGGAACGAGGTAGTCATGGCAACGGGATACAAGCGTTTCTGCGCTCCACTAGTAACGGAATGGCGTGAATTGTTCATTTGGCTCTTTGTACACTTTTACAACATATTAAAATAATCAAGCAACACGTCGTCTTACTAGCCAATTACGATCTCTTTGAGTCAATTAAATGAGTTCGCCCGACACGAATTCCTACATGTCTTTATCATTGTGTAAGAAAATAGTTGCTATGTGTTTCTGAAGCTCTTTCTAATAATATAAATTCTAAAGTTTAAACTACAGAAAAAAATTAGTTATGACCTTTTTTTGCACTTGGATAAGAAACTTATTAGTCGTCTTTTGTACCACTGAATTCAGAATGAATTATTGCATAACCATGGCAATTTTTATTCCAGTCAGAGCACAAGAAGCTTAGAAATATTAAACTAAACTTTTTTACTCAAATGCTCTAATCGTATAGGCATCACTACCCAGTGCCCTTAGAACTAGTGCTGTCGATCGATCAAAATATTTAATCGATTAATTATTTGAATTTAATCGATTAATCGATAGATTAATCGAGTTTTGATTGAGCTGAAAAATGTTTTAATATACTGTAATACACAATTATTGTTAAATTTAACTTGTATTCGGTGTTAAGCATAACTATTAAATGTTGTATATATGTAGGCCTATATATTGTATCGTTATATTACAAAACAGCTATTTTAATTACTTACTAATATATTTATTATGAGCCTTATAATTTATTGTGTCAATTTCTCCGGGAATTTTTGAGACAAACATAAATAAGAAAAAGTATGAAGAGTCACCTAGTTAATACAGCATCCATGATTTTAAACATGTGAATGCATTTACATGCTACGAATTAAGTGCCGCTCTACGTTTAGCAACAATGTTTTCTGCATCACTAAACACGTAAAAACATTTTTTTGTGAAGCACTTCTCCATGATCGTTCAATTTAAAGTCAAACGTTTCACCGAGTTTACTTCTCAAATTCTCATATGACATAATGGAGTTTACACTTTTCACAGACCACAGGAAACTGATTTTTTTTGTTTATCAAACTAAGCACACAACCTTCATAATACAAGTTCAGTACAAAAACTGCAAGCACCTGCAAAAGTACAGGGGTCGAAACACAAGACTGGCCCCTATTATAATCCGAATTACCAGATTTTAGAAAAAGAAGAAGGTAGTTACGCTCTCACTTGCACACAGCGAAGACATGGCTATTTTATAAGGGATGAGGGGGACGAATCCCAGAAAAATATGTATTTCATATGCTAGGAACATCAGCTGACAGCAAGGTGGAAGTTTTCTTGGAAAGGCATAAAACGTAATAAGGATTTCGCATTGTGTTTCAACTTTCAATAGAGGTAGACTAGGTCACTGTCCTCATATCTCCATCTCTTTCTGAAGTGTTTGTGCAAAGGTTTTTCCTACACTATCTGGTTTACAGTTAGAAAATAACATTACTATTGTGCTTTTAAGTGAGCAATTTCCGAGAGAGAAATATTGGCGTAATTTTTAATGAGTTTGTATTAACAAAATAATAATTAATATCAACTACAACCGATTAATTTTAATCGACTCGATTATTAGATTAAATATTTTTGATCGATTAATCTTACAACAGAAATTGATCGATTAATCGATTAAATCTCACAACTCTACTTAAAACAGTAAACAGTGTTTACACTCACTCTGTTGCTTAACCCCATCCTCTGGATACGAGTCATTGGTTCATTGCTCGGTAGTGGTTGCATCGCCAAGGTTGTGGCGGGCACATAACATCAATAATACAGTACACAGTACGTACATGTGTATTAAATGATATTTGATTGGCTATAGTTTTTATCTCCATTTAAGAACAAAGAAGGGACTCTTACTTACTTGCTGGCTTTTAAGGAACCCGGAGGTTCATTGCCGCCCTCATATAAGCCCGCCATTGGTCCCTATCCTGAGCAAGATTAATCCATTCTCTATCACCATATCCCACCTCCCTCAAATCCATTTTAATATTATCTTCCCATCTATGTATCGGCCTCCCCAAGGTCTTTCTCCCTCCGGTGTCCCAAATAACACTCTATGTGCATTTCTGGATTCGCCCATACGTGCTACATGCCCTGCCCATCTCAAACGTCTGGATTTAATGTTCCTAATTATGTCAGGTGAAGAATACAATGCGTGCAGTTCTGTGTTGTGTAACTTTGTCCATTCTCGTGTAACTTCATCCCTCTTAGCCCCAAATATTTTCCTAAGCACCTTATTCTCAAACGCCCTTAACCTATGTTCCTCTCTCAAAGTGAGAGTCCAAGTTTCACAACCATAAAGAACAACCGGTAATATAACTGTTTTATAAATTCTAACTTTCAGATTTTTTGACAGCAGACTGGATAATAAAAGCTTCTCAACCGAATAATAACAGGCATTTCCCATATTTATTCTGTGTTTAATTTCCTCCCGAGATCATTTATATTTGTTACTATTGCCTCAAGATATTTGAACTTCTCCACCTCTTCAAAAGATAAATTTCTAATTTTTATATCTCCATTTCGTACAATATTCTCGTTACGAGACTTAATCATATACTTTGTCTTTTCGGGATTTACTTCCAAACCTATCTCTTTACTTCCTTTCAGTAAAATTCCCGTGTTTTCCCTAATCGTTTGTGGATTTTCTCCTAACATATTCACTTCATCCGCATAAACAAGCAGCTGATGTCCCGTTCAATTCCAAACCCTCTCTGTTATCCTGGACTTTCCTAATGGCATACTCTAGAGCAAAGTTAAAAAGTAAAGGTGATAGTGCATCTCCTTGCTTTAGCCCACAGTGAATTGACAGAAACTGACCTATACGAACTCTGCTGTGCGTTTCAAGAAGGGACTCTACTGTGCTGAAATAACTGGATGCAACATGTACGGAGAATTGACAAAGACAGAATTCTACAGTTAGGCCTAATAATTTTGAGAATTTTTTTTGTAAAACCCAGCAGTTATGCTATCTAAAAAATTAATTTTCTTATTATCGCAGAATAAGGAAGTAAAAGTCAGCCTCATTGTAAGGGAAGCTCTGTGTATAGGAGTAATCATTTCACTTCGAAGCGTGGGCATACATGCCTGGACTGCTAGTTTTTTATATAATCTCAACTAACACAACATATGAAAAAGAAGATGAGAAATTGCTTAGCTTCCACTAATGTATCAGAAAGGTGAACAAAACGAAGGCGTCCTGCGCAGCATTGTCTAGCGCGCCGAGCTACGTCCGCCTGCCGGAGTCTGTTAATGGACACACTTGTGTGATTTATGTGCCCCATCATCTCCACAGAGCTCGCGACTTACAATACAGAATTAGAGTGTAAACCCATTGTACGCTTCCATAACGTGGGGTAAGTGTTTCTGTAAAGAACTCTTCGCAACAAAATCGCGTGATTATGCAAATCTGAACTGCCAAATCGTATATCACGAAACAATGTCGCTTCCACGTTAGGACGATGATTTGTTCACACAAAAACTGCTTTGTTTTATTCATTTATTGCTCTATGTCACATCAGTTCTCATCTGCACCTTTTCTAGTTGAAAATATAGGAAACAACGGTTCAATCCTCAATCAAATGACCTCATCGCATTACTTATCTTTGTAAGAGGCTTCGTAAAACAATTTATAAATTCGTTAATCTTCGATGCTACTTACCTACTAGAGTTCTACGAAATGTTTATTTGGCTATTATTCAGTCTATCATTCAATATGGTATAATTGTTTGGGGTGGAAGTACAAAAATTAATCTTAGTCCGTTAAATTTACTACAAAAACGAATAATTAAAATTTGTTTGAAGAAACGTTTCGATTATCCAACTAAATCAATTTATTCTGAATTTAATGTATTTAATATTGAACAAATTTATAAGTATACGCTGTTAAAATTTTATCATAAAAATCGTAATAAGTTTGTATTACAGACACACAATTATGACACAAGACAAAATATTAACTCAACATTAGTAGAACCTAAATGTCTCACATCTGCTGGTCTAAAGCATAGCATAAATTTTGGCCCTCGGTTGTACAATGCTTTAACTAAATTACACCCAGAACTTCTAACATGTAACCCACTAACATATAACAAGAAAATTAGAAACGTGTTAATATCTTCAATTTGATTAAATAAATTTATAGCCTATGCGTATGAATTAATCAACCTATATTATATTTGTATTCTATAATTTTGAAATATATATTAGTCCTACTTTTCACGTGCGATATTATTCTTCTCTAGTGTTAATATTATATTGTATAATTCCATTGCCGCTGTAATTATATTTTAGTTCCTATTTTATTTTACTTATTTATTTTTATTATTATTATTATTATTATTATTATTATTATTATTATTATTATTATTATTATTATTATTATTATTTATTTTAATATTGTATCTGAACTGCGACCGAGCACGAGCGCTGCTCATTCGGTCTCAGATTTTGTTAATACTACTGTATCTTCTTTTTATATTGCTTGTATTATTTTATTTGTATTTCTCTTTGTTTCTTTTGTAATTATATTTCTTTATTCTGTATATTTGAATTTAAATAAATAAATAAATAAATCCTAGGCAGAAATTTGGAGATTTAATTCTAGTAAGATATCTAACTTGTACTTATTTACTTACTGGCTTTTAAGGAACCCGGAGGTTCATTGCCGCCTTCACATAAGCCCGCCATTGGTCCCTATCCTGAGCAATATTAATCCACTCTCTATCGTCATATCCCACCTCCCTCAAATCCATTTTAATATTATCTTCCCATCTATGTCTAGGCCTCCCTAAAGGACTTTTTCCCTCCGGCCTCCCAACTAACACTCTATATGCATTTCTGGATTCGCCCATACGTGCTACATCTCCTGCCAATCTCAAACGTCTGGATTTAATGTTCCTAATTATGTCAGGTGAAGAATACAATGCGTGCAGTTCTGTGTTGTGTGACTTTCTCCATACTCCTGTAACTTCATCCCTCTTAGCCCCAAATATTTTCCTAAACACCTTATTCTCAAACACCCTTAACCTATGTTCTTCTCTCAAAGTGAGAGTCCAAGTTTCACAACCATAAAGAACAACCGGTAATATAACTGTTTTATAAATTCTAACTTTCAGATTTTTTGACAGCAGACTAAATGACAAAAGCGCCAATATTTATATTTGTTACTGTTGCTCCAAGATATTTGAACTTCTCCACCTCTTCAAAAGATAGAGATATAGAGATTAATTTTTTGGTCCTACAGACACATCTGTGATGGTTACTATTTGTTATTAATGCAGAGAAATTCGTTCCGGCGCCGAGGATCGAACCCGGGAGCCTCACTTCTATTCACTGGATGCTCTAACCACTGAACTACTCAGAAGTTCAACCCACAGCAAAGGAGAAAGATCGATCCGGTGCGGTGGGTTCTGTAGATTGCAGTTAGGGTACAAATACAGGTATATTATATTATTTATCAGCTCTCTGCACATACATTTCATATCATAATTTTTACCCTTAAAATATAACGTTTACTGTGTACTTCGAAAGCATATACTACGGTGCCTTGGCGTTGAGTTGCTTGACCCCATTCTCATTTACAACTAGTTTAATCATGCATTGCAATGATTGTATCAAGCTTCTTGTGGTTCCTATAAGTTCCAAGAGATGTCAGGAGCTTGACAAGCATTTTTTTTTTCATTTTTATTTGTCGATAAAAGAGTTAAAACCATAGGAATTGTCAGAGAGAGGGAGAGAGAGAGAGAGAAAGAGAAAACAATAATTAAAACAGAAAACAATAATTAAAATAGATAAAAATACAATTCAGTAAATTACGACCAATGTAAGCCAACACGTATTTAATCTAAATTGTAGGAAAAGAGGTTTGTTAAAATTCTTTTGATGCATCTTTTAAAATATCTTAAATCATTCACATTTTTAATTTCATGAGGCAAAGCATTATATATTTTTAAGCCATAAACCATATACGTTTTGTTGAAACTTGTCAATCGATGTGCTGGAATATGAAAATTTTCCTTAAAACGAGTATTGTAATAATGAAAATCACTATTTCGATAAAAATGGTTCTTATTAGAATGTATTAATTCCATAAACTTAAAAATATATAAAGCTTAAACTGTTAAAATATTAAAACTCTTTAAGGGAAGACTCCACTGAAAATCATGAAAATTTTTCCAATTTTTATTTTTGGCTATTTCACTTATTCAGAATTTATATTTTCATACCCCAAATGGATTCAGCTCAATTCTGATTACAAATACTCGTATGTTTACACTTTTTATATTAAGGCTGGAAGGGGGCGTGGAATTTAAAGAGCTATCAAAATTGTTTTTCATCGAAGAATTCTTTTTTAAAATTTCTGATTACAAATCTAGTAACATTTTGTTGGCTCCCTGAAGTTACTAGATGAATGTAGCGGAGGAGAATATTAATTTACATAAATATTCATTTTATTTTCAAATCTATTTTTCTGTGTTCATTTTTGTTGATTCAACACCAACTTTCTTATGCCAAATATTAATCAATCTGGATGAAATTTTTACTGCAAGTATTTATGAGGTAGCTGCATGTTTCTATGCATTTATTTTGTGAGAAATGCTGCTAGTTTATTTTATTAATATTTTTCTTAAGAAAAAAATAAACTAGCAGCATTAAGAAAAATATTAATAAAATATACTAGCAGCATTTCTCACAAAATAAATGCATAGAAAAATGCAGCTACCTCATAAATATTTGCAGTAAAAATTTCATCCAAATTGATTAATATTTGGCATAAGAAAGTTGGTGTTGAATCAACAAAAATGAACACAAAAAAAATAGATTTGAAAATAAAATGAATATTTATGTAAATTAATATTCTCCTCCGCTACATTCATCTAGTAACTTCAGGGAGCCAACAAAATGTTACTAGATTTGTAATCAGAAATTTAAAAAAAAGAATTCTTCGATGAAAAACAATTTTGATAGCTCTTTAAATTCCACGCCCCCTTCCAGCCTTAATTTAAAAAGTGTAAACATACGAGTATTTGTAATCATACTTGATTTGAATCCATTTGGGGTATGAAAATATAAATTCTGAATAAGTGAAATAGCTAATAAAATTTGGAAAAATTTTCATGATTTTCAGTGGAGTCTTCCCTTAAATATTCCCTACATGATGTACGATTATCAACACCTGGCATGCATCTCACAACACGCTTCTGAGCAATGGAAACATCCCTCATCTCCGAACCTGATCCCTAGAAGCATATGCCATATGATAATCTGGATTCTACTTTAGCATAATAAAAGGACTATATGGTTCTATGTCACAAACCAGATCTCAAATTTCTAATTTGATAACAGACATCATTCATTTTCTGAATTACGTGTGAACAGTGTAATTTCCAATTCAAATGTTCATCAATACTAAGCCAAGAAATTCAGTTGAATATGACTGGCAGAGTGCTGGTTAAGAATAATGTTTAATAGTAATATACGTTACAAGAGCGGTATGTTGACGTTTTCATGGTCGAGGAAAAATTGAAAAAGCGAAACGTAGTTGAGCTTTTTTAATTTCCGAGAACATGAAAACAAACATATCGCTCGTGTATCGTATATTATTTTGTGCGAAGATCATTTATTACATACCTGAAAGACGAATTTCTAATTATTTGCAACGAAATCTCCATGTTGGTTTCTGTTTAATGACGGCAACTTCGGAAAACCAAAATATCTTTCTTCAACATTGTTGCTATAAAATGTTTTCTGTGTTTACTATACTCCAGCAGGCCGTGATATACGTCTGTCTTTTTTTCCCCCCCAGTCTATAAATGGGAACTTAAAACAAACGGTAAGGTTATGTAATGATTTATTTTTCATTTTAATATTTTAACAATATTATTTATATAACATATTGCAGTAATAACATCGGCATCTGGAATCTTGTTGATTTTTCACGGCTTCCTTAATGTTACTTGTATCAGGAATGCAATAAGTTTCGTGGAGTAGTAGACTTTACTTAATTTTTGCAAATATTTAAAAACAATAATTAACATTGCAATTTAGGTGAAATTGCAGTGGTAAGTTTCCAATTTATAATTATTACTATGTTAAACGTCTCTAAAAATAATATGTTGAAAGCCTAAAGCAGTAAAATGAATGTCGCGCTTAAGCGGTAAGAAGAGGGAAATTGTTATGTGTGTTACCTTGGGAATACTGAATGTGGTATTTCACACTTACCGCGTATTGGTTCTGTGCGGAAAACAAGCAAATACGCACGATCTCGCACAAAATACTTTCACTTTTGTTTTGATCCTTCAGCAACTCAGAAAAGAAGTGATCGATAACGATTCCACCTAGTGACAAATTTTAAACTAAATGTATGTATGAAGTATAGTATACTATACTCCAGGACCGAGGAGAGTAAAATCATTTCAATAATTGCCAAAGTGATCTCATATGTATCACTGCTTTCAAACAGTAATCATGCGCAATGCGTTGAATCTGGAAGATAGAAAATCCAGACGGGCCACTTTTTTTTCTGGAACTGTACATACAGTATCTATGTGTATAAGTGTATGTCGATATGTATGTATCTGTGTATAATGCATGCGTGTATTTTCGTTTTAGGTCAATATTATTCTAGAAGGGGAATGGGTAGTCTAAGCTTATGACTGTTGTGTATAAGTGAAGAAATTTTGCTGTTACACTTCAGCTTTTGAATCTATCAATTTACAATTCTTACAGCATACACACAATATATGCAGGTATTTTTTGCCTTTTAGATTATCTTTCTACCTCATATACTTGATTTTAATAAAAAAATTTTGAACTTCAAAAGTAATGAAATTTAAGTTAAAAATATAGGCATTCTAAGAACATTTTAACCAGAAACCCTTTGTATTATATCAGGGGTCGTCAGCACAGAGCACCCTGAGGCTAGCATCTCTTAGCCTCGGAAAACGCAGTGCACCATAGTGCACTCGTAGCTGCTAGCGGGTATGCTCTCTATCACTTCCTCCTCCACGACGGTGCACACGGGACGGCACCACTTACCCTTTGCACTTTTCAGCGAGTGCTGACGACCACTGCACTATATGTTCCTAAAACTGCAAGCATATTTCCAATGCAGTTGACTATATTTTCCGACATTTTCATTAAACTGTGAATACTTTTCCAGTAGACAAAATGTTTTCCATCCTGAAAAAAAAAATATATATATTTAAAAATATTCACATTCTTTCATACTTTCCTGGCTGTAAAATCCATAACAATTTTGATAACTATGTGAAAATTGACATATTTCTTCAATATCATAAGAAACAGGGGTATGTAAAATTTCAGCCTCCTGGCTCTAGCATGCAAAGTATATGATTATGTCTCGTGACGAGAATATTGTACGAAATGGAAATATAAAAATTGGAAATTTATCTTTTGAAGAGGTGGAAAAATTCAAATACCTGGGAGCAACAGTAACAAATATAAATGATATTCGGGAGGAAATTAAACACAGAATAAATATGGGAAATGCCTGTTAATATTCGGTTGAGAAGCTTTTATCATCCAGTCCGCTGTCAAAAATTCTGAAAGTTAGAATTTATAAAACAGTTATATTACCGGTTGTTCTTTATGGTTGTGAAACTTGGACTCTCACTTTAAAAGACGAACATAGGTTAAGGGTGTTTGAGAATAAGGTCCTTAGAAAAATATTTGGGGCTAAGAGAGATGAAGTTACAGGAGAATGGAGAAAGTTACACAACACAGAACTGCACGCATTGTATTCTTCACCTGACATAATTAGGAACATTAAATCCAGACGTTTGACATGGGCAGGGCATGTAGCACGTGTGGGTGAATCCAGAAATGCATATAGAGTGTTAGTTGGGAGGCCAGAAGGAAAAAGATCTTTGGGGAGGCCGAGACGTAGATGGAAAGAGAATATTAAAATGGATTTGAGGGAGGTGGGATATGTTGATAGAGACTGGATTAATCTTGCTCAGGATAGGGACCAATGGCGGGCTTATGTGAGGGCGGCAATGAACCTTCGGGTTCCTTAAAAGCCAGTAAGTAAGTAAGTAAGTAAGTAAGTAAGTAAGTAAGTAAGTAAGTAAGTAAGTAAGTAAGTAAGTAAGTAAGCAAGCTCTAGCATGTTCTGAGAAAAATATTCCTAAAATAGCCATATTTTAACTTTAAATGTAATTTATATTTTTCAGGTTTAAACATTTTTATGAAGTCCGCCGAGTTAGACCTGTGATAGTGTGTCTGCCTCCAGACTAGCTGGACCGGGTTCGATTCCAGGCTTGGTCAGAAATTTTCATGTAAAATTTCTACCTCGGGACTAAGAGAGATGGCAATGCACAACTTCTAATCTCTAGATTGTGCATCAATATGTCTGGATTAAATCACAAATCTCTCCGCAGTGTATATGAAAAGAATATGCCATGTTAACCCTTAAATTGGCAAAACATTTCTCACACTAGTTTATTAAACCGTGACGGACTGTAAAGAAAACAACTATCGCAATGTCCACATTTGAGTGATATTATAATTTTGTGTTAAAATTAATAAAATACATATTATAGTTTACAGTTGTTCATTGTGTTTAATAGGCCTATAAATTATTTAATATAATATTTTAATTATCATAGGCCTACTGTAAATTTAATATAAACTTCTATAGGTTTGTTTAACCATTGTTGTGATTTATACATATATAGGTGAATAGAAATCAGTATTTTGTTGTAGTAGAATTTACATACGGAATACTTAATAAATTTTACAAGAGAAAGAGTTCGTCCAAACGGCTGGACTCGGGGAGAGTACCCAAAACGCTCATTGCATTTCCGCGTTGAATTGCAATACTTAAACGTTGACGCAAATAGGTAGTGCAACGACGATCACCAGTAATGGAGATCAAAATTTGGCCTTTTTGAGAAACCAAAACTTTAGCGTCATGACTCCAAGGACCGAAGGTCTCCACAGCAAAGGGGACAAAGACATAATTGTCTAAAATATGAGCATATTTATTGACTTTATTTTTCACGGCTAATTCAGCAGCAGATGCTGCGCGTCTGGAGGTATTCGGCAAGTGAGATGGACATTTTATATGTCGTACAATATTATAGTATTGTGAAATTTTAATTGTCCTATCAATTGTTTTATTGTATTAAAATTATGGCATATAGCCTATTAAACTGTTGTATCCTATAGGGTACTTTGCGAATTTAAGGTTAATGTCATTAGACATCTCCAAAGAGAATAGAAAAAATATCATAAGCACATATGTTGTAGCTAAGAGAGAATGAATTGGTAATTTATTTATTTGTTTATTTATTTAATTAATTGATTAATTTATTTATTTATTTAACCTGGTAGAGATAAGGCCATCACGGCTTCTTTTCCCCTCTACCAGGGGATTACAACTACAATATTAAGAATACAATTACAATTATAATTACAATTAATATTAAATTTACAAATAAAATAAAAATCAAAGCACTAAGAGATTAACTGATTAATAAAAGCTAGACAGTTTGTTATAAAAGTTAAGAAGAGACAAGAATTTCTTTTATTAAGTAAAAATTAAACCTACTCTACACAGTAAGAAAATACTTAATAAGCTTGCTTTTGAACGCTACTAAATTCCGACAGTCTTTGATGTCACTGGGTAGGGTATTCCACAAGCACGAGAGCGAGATTGTGTATGATGATGAATACGGTGATGTTTTATGTGTTGGTATGGCTAGTATGCGGCTATTTTGCGTGCGTGTGAAGAGATTATGATATGATGACAGGTAAGTGAAACGGGAGGCAAGGTAGGTAGGTGTAGAAGTGTGAAGGACTTGGAAAAGGAGAACAAGAGAATGAAAATTTCTAAATTCTTTAAGCCGTAGCCAGTTTAGAGTTTGGAAGGATGGGGTAATGTGGTCAGCGCGACGGACATTGCAGACGAAGCGAACACAAGAATTATGAACACGTTGTAATTTTTGCGACTGGTTGACGTTGAGGTCAGTCAGTAGAAAAACACAATAATCGAAGTGGGGCATTACTAGTGTTTCCACTAGTATTTTCTTGAGTGGTAGCGGAAGGAATTTTCGAATGCTGTTTAAGGAATGCAGTAGCGAAAGCAAGTTTTTGATAATATGGGTTACTTGGTTATTCCAGTTTAAATGCTTATCAAAGTAAACTCCAAGGTTTTTAACACAGGAAGCAAAAGGGATTATTGTGTCGTTTAACTTGACTGGAAGGGCAGGAGTAATATTGCATAATAGACATTGATGTCCCACTAGGATTTACTTACTTACTTACTTACTTACTTACAAATGGCTTTTAAGGAACCCGAAGGTTCATTGCCGCCCTCACATAAGCCCGCCATCGGTCCCTATCCCAAGCAAGATTAATCCAGTCTCTATCATCATATCCCACCTCCCTCAAATCCATTTTAATATTATCCTCCCATCCACGTCTCGGCCTCCCTAAAGGTCTTTTTCCCTCCGGTCTCCCAACTAACACTCTATATGCATTTCTGGATTCGCCCATACGTGCTACATGCCCTGCCCATCTCAAACGTCTGGATTTCAAGTTCCTAATTATGTCAGGTGAAGAATACAATGCGTGCAGTTCTGTGTTGTGTAACTTTCTCCATTCTCCTGTAACTTCATCCCGCTTAGCCCCGAATATTTTCCTAAGCACATTATTCTCAAGCACACTTAACCTATGTTTCTCTCTCAGAGTGAGAGTCCAAGTTTCACAACCATACAGAACAACCGGTAATATAACTGTTTTATAAATTCTAACTTTCAGATTTTTGGACAGCAGACTGGATGATAAGAGCTTCTCAACCGAATAATAACACGCATTTCCCATATTTATTCTGCGTTTAATTTCCTCCCGAGTGTCATTTAAATTTGTGACTGTTGCTCCAAGATATTTGAAATTTTCCACCCCTTCGAAGGATAAATCTCCAATTTTTATTTTTCCATTTCGTACAATATTCTCGTCACGAGACATAATCATATACTTTGTCTTTTCGGGATTTACTTCCAAACCGATCGCTTTACTTGCTTCAAGTAAAATTTCCGTGTTTTCCCTAACCGTTTGTGTATTTTCTCCTAACATATTCACGTCATCTGCACAGACAAGAAGCTGATGTAACCCGTTCAATTCCAAACCCTGCCTGTTATCCTGAACTTTCCTAATGGCATATTCTAGAGCGAAGTTAAAAAGTAAAGGTGATAGTGCATCTCCCTGCTTTAGCCCGCAGTGAATTGGAAAAGCATCAGATAGAAACTGACCTATACGGACTCTGCTGTAAGTTTCACTGAGACATATTTCAATTAATCGAACTAGTTTCTTGGGAATACCAAATTCAATAAGAATATCATATAATACTTCCCTCTTAACCGAGTCATATGCCTTTTTGAAATCTATGAATAACTGATATACTGTACCCTTATACTCCCATTTTTTCTCTATTAACTGTCCCACTAGGATTGCTTGTGATTTTCTTGCATTGAGAGTCAAACCAAACTTTCTGGTCCATGCAGATATAGATTCAAGGTCCTCGTTAAGATTGTGCATTGCATCATTGAGTGAGTCAGGGGTTATATGGTAATATGAAGTAATGGAATTACTTGCGTATTTGAACTCGAGGAATCAAAATCACGTTGACATGAAAGACTTTTACACACGAAATTAATTATTTTACGACAACAATATTCCCTTTTTCACATATATTTACCATTAATTTAATTAGTTGAGTCGTTTCTTCTCTAATGTGCCTACAAAATCAAAATATATGCACGCAGGATAATACCGCTGGCGTACAAATAATAAAAACAGCAGGTAGATGTAATGGAATTGTTAGTGTACTTTGGACGGTAGTTGGTTACTGACGCAAAAGGTTATTAAAGGATTAGAAGTCGATTTATTTAATGATTAGTTTTGGAAGTGAGGTAGCAAGCATTGTGCTCCGGGAAACTGCGGTTCCAAATGGTTATTGCCATAGGCCACGCCACCCCCTGTTATTATATTCCATCCACTGTACACTCCGCTACTGGATTGAAAACCCACATCCACCAAACTCATCCCCTAATGCAAATACTCTATCTAAAGTGTATTATATTTTGTGGTGCAAAACAACAACAATTTTTGAGGAATGATTGAAAATAAAATACAAATAAAGTTATATAAAAAAAACTCCGATGTACATGGTACGAAAATAACCTGCAAAAAGTATTGTGGATGGATTCATGCAGTGATCCTATTTTCTGTGGCAATTTTAGACAGATAAGTCACAGGATGAATAAACCATTAAGCTATATATGCCTCCAATTCTGTTCGAAATTGCACGTTCCCGCAGATTCCATTAATGGTGACGTATAAAACGATCGATGTCTTGGCTACGTAACAAAAAATACTTGTCTGAAGTTTCTGCCACTTCGTGTACCTACTGGACATTATATTCAGTAATAATGGTGTAACATTGCTCTCCAAATAATAAATAGTGCAGTGTTAAATTACACAGATTTAGCTAAATTTTATTATGTTTGCTCAGAAACTATAGAAACTAGACCTTAAAATAAGATATATTTCGTACTACCACCACCAGGGGAGATAGTGTAGCAAAATGGTGAATCCACAAGTCGTTTGCGTTCTGCGTAACGAATATAAACTGAGGTAACTAATATATATATATATATGATGAACCGTAAGTAATGTCATTAATTTCAGGGGGTTAGTCTTTCAGAATAAATGACACTCGGGAGGAAATTAAACGCAGAATAAATATGGGAAATGCGTGTTATTATTCGGTTGAGAAGCTTTTGTCATCCAGTCTTCTGTCAAAAAATCTGAAAGTTAGAATTTATAAAACAGTTATATTACCGGTTGTTCTGTATGGTTGTGAAACTTGGACTCTCACTTTGAGAGAGGAACAGAGATTAAGGGTGTTTGACAATAAGGTGCTTAGGAAAATATTTGGGGCTAAGAGGGATGAAGTTACAGGAGAATGGAGAAAGTTACACAACGCAGAACTGCACGCACTGTATTCCTCACCTGACATAATTAGGAACATAAAATCCAGACGTTTGAGATGGGCAGGACATGTAGCACGAATGGACGAATCCAGAAATGCGTATGGAGTGTTAGTTAGGAGGTCGGAGGGAAAAAGACCTTTGAGGAGGCCGAGACGTAGGTGGGAAGATAATATTAAAATTGATTTGAGGGAGATGGGATATGATGATAGAGAGTGGATTAATCTTGCTCAGGATAGGGACCAATGGCGGGCTTATGTGAGGGCGGCAATGAACCTCCGGGTTCCTTAAAAGCCAGTAAGTAAGTAGGTAAGTAAGTAGGTAAGTAAGTAAGTCTTTCAGATGTTTGACACAAAAAAGTTTAATAAAATTTTGCTCTCGGTTTTGCTTCCTTTCCGAAATAAAAATTGTTTTATATAAAACATTCCATGGTGTAGTTTGGGAGAGCGATTGATTTAATTCTCAGTATGCTCAGTTAATTTAAGAGAGCAGTGTATTATGATAATAAATGCTCGAAAGAATTGTAGTTCTGTTCTTAAACTTTTGGAAATTTGATCCCAACAAATGTAACATTTTAATTCATTTTCGGAACGAAACGTTATACTTGTTCGGAACAAAATTCTGAACATTTAAAGAACTAACCTGAAATTCTTTCGACTATTTATTATCATAATACACTACTCTCTTAAAGTGACGGAGCATATTGGGAATTAAATCATTGACTTTCCCAAAACATGCTACGAAATGTTTCATATAAAACGATTTTTATCTCGAAAGGGAAGCAAGAACGCGGAAAATTGTATTAAAATTATTTGTTTGAAATATCTCATAGAATAACCCTCTGAAATAAATGAAATCACTTACGGTTCAGCCTGTATATACAGGGTGTTTAAAAAATACGGGGCATAATTTCAGGTATCTATTTCCCACATGTAGACAATCAAAATAGTTCATTACAACATGTGTCCGGAAATGCTTCATTTCCGAGTTATGGCCTTCACAACATTGAAATTCACCTTAACGTTTTTCTTTCCGCAGGTCGTTGTCATTACAGAAGATGTTCAAAATGTCCACCTCCTGCTTGAATACAGACCTCACATCGATGTCTCATTGACCTGCGAACACGATCCCAAACTCCAGGAGTATTGCGTATGTCCTCAGACCATGCCACAATTCGATTCCGAAGGGATTCCAAATCAGGCATCGGAGAATAATAAACCAATGATTTTAAATGGCCCCATAAGTAGAAATCGAGAGGGTTCAGATCAGGTGAGCGTGGAGGCCAAGCAATTGGGCCACCTCTACCTATCCATCGATCAGGAAACCTTCGATCCAAGTACCGGCGAGCCGTACGACTGAAGTGTGCAGGAGCGCCATCATGCAAGAAGTGAATGTGTTGACGATTGATCAGTGGAGTGTCTTCTAAAACATGAGGTATGGTTCCGGTGAATTTCAATGTTGTGAAGGCCATAACTCGGAAATAAAGCATTTCCGGACACATGTTGTAATGAACTATTTTGATTGTCTACATGTGGGAAATACATACCTGAAATTTTGCCCCGTATTTTTGAAACACCCTGTATAATACGAGGATCGAACCAACGCTCATTCCGTAACACAAATTCTAGTCAGGATGCCTTAGACCACTACAATACGGCGCAGGTGTACTAAAAAATATAAGAAACTTCAGATAAAAGTACGACATTTAATACGATAATTACAAAACGGGAAATATGTTATAAAACTAGGCTAGAACCAAATCAAGAACAGATTAAAAGTTTGAGTAAATACATATATTGACAATCACAAGAAAATAAGTTACATGCATATTAAAATAATTTGATTAATTTAATTTCAAAATTGAAAAAAATTGAAATTACATACCTACTAGGTCTACTAAAGTTACATATTGAATTACGGATTATAATACCGTAAAGTTGATAGGCCTATGTCATTATTATTGCATATATGTGTCGTTACGGCTTATTGTTTACAAATTATATTTATGAAAGGCAGGAAGTTTATGTTTTCAACTCTATGTTTGTCGATACGTTTCCAAGAACTCACAGCGTGCGTGACACACGTGGATGTCGAAAAGTGAATCCGAGATATCGAAGAAAACAAAACTTTGGAAGCATATGCCATATGAATATATAGTGCCGCTAAATTTTCCTAAATTAACTTTTAACAAGTCATTTATATACACTAAACATAATACTGACCCTAAAACAGTACCTTGTGGCACGCCTAAATTTACACATTGAATTACGTTTTATAATACTGTGAAGTTGACACATCATTATTATTTCATACATGTGTCGTTATAACTGAATGTTTACAAATGTATTTATGAAAGGCAGGAAGCTTATGCTTTCAATTCTATATATTCTATCGGTACGTTTCCAAGAATTTACAGCGTGCGTGAGGCACGTGGACGTCGACAAGTGAATCCGAGATATCGAAGAAAATAAAACTTAGAAAGGTCGTACACAAAACTTTCCGAGGTGAAATAGTGCTATGGCTCTACAACCAAGAGATCAAGCTACACTTATTCCTTCCCTTTTCACCTCTTGTTCTCGGAAACAAACCAACAAAACTGCCTACACTTCCCCCATCTGATGAATATTTCACTGTTTGCACGGAACCAACTGGGATTCTTAGCTTCTCGCCTCTTTTTCTTCAGTTTTTTATTCCACTTCTACGTCTCCATCCTTTGCCGGCTCACAACAAAAGAAAGATTACTCTTTGGCGCAAATATGATGGACGAACATATCCACGGATCTTCCTTTCCCCCTTGCTAGCACCCTCTCATATTTTACATCCGTGTTATTCCTTGTCACTGATAGATGCGAGGAGTAACACGAGCAAAAAATCGCTGTACAGGCATAAAAAAGCTATCTTATTTCGCAACAGCCAAACGTTATTGCTTCTTCTTCCGAGAAGAGAGAATCCCTGACTTCTTACTGCTGGATCCGTAAATGGAACATAAATGTTTTACATAGTAATATCTCACTGAGATGTAGCAGAGGAGTTACACCGGCAGTGACGTAAGTCCAGTCTGCGTGCATCTTCGTGCAGTCCAGTTTTGATGTCAGAAACTAGTTCCAGAGACATTGTCTTTTCTTTATAATCAGTAAGTTTCGAATTTTTAGGCTCTAAAAGTTATAGTCGCGACGCTGTTATTCCCGGCGTGACTCCTCCTCTTTGCTTACGTCTTAGGAAGCGAAGGCTCTATAAAGTCTAGGTAGGTAGTATCGTTCGCCATTTTTGTTCTTTCGTTGCCGAGCTACCATACGAGGAATCTATTTGCCATACCGTTAAACATTATCATGTCGTAGCTCCTATGATAATAAATCAAACGCACTGTAATTCAGCAAATAATTGAGCGGCAAATGACGTCTTCATGTGCTTTCTGCGAACGCCAGCGAAAGAGCCAAAATGGCGGGCGATTATATTAAGTATTTATCGAGCCTTAAGACATGAATAACGTCTTCCTCAGCGAATCACAAGACACACACGTTTAAATGTAGCCGACCTGCAACGCGATTGGCTGCCGGAAATTATGGCGACGGCACTATAGCTTTATCTTACTAAAATAAGGTCAATAAAGCTCTGAAGTGAAATTTAAACATTAAAAATAGGCTCTAAAAACATATATAATATGATCTTTTCTCATATATTACTCAAATTTAACAACAATCTCTTGTACCTACTATTAGTGTCTATAAAAGTCTCGTCCTTTAGAGGCTGCCGTAGTGGAATCCATTTGTTAAAATTACTGCATCTTCGGGGTTGAGCAATATGACTCTACCTCAGTCAAATATTATTATAAATTTACAAGATTTGAAACTGGGAGTCCTGAAGAATAACAGCAGCTGTAGTGAAAATTATATTTAACTATCTTCATTAATTTGTTTTAGAAGAGTAAAATTATAGAATATCCATAATAGATATATTTGGAACATATATCTCATAAAATACTAAAGCAATGGACTTGAAACTTCTGGATAAATATGTCCCAGTGTCCCTTAAAGTTACTGGAATAATTGATCAATTACAACAGACGGAAATGGCATGAACAGCTATTAAAAATAGACCAATACCATATTCCAAGACGAATGTATAATTATCAACCCCGAGAGAAAAGAAGTGTTTGATGACCAATGAAGGGATGGCGTGATCAGCCGTAAAATGCTTGTTCTTGGAAGAGGCAAATTGCCTAAACGGTATATGCACTTGATGATGATTTATTTATTTACTTATTTATTCATTTATTTACTTACTTATTTATTTATTTATATATATTTATTTATTTATGTCTGTAACAGGGTAAAGCCCCAATTACAATAGACAGTACAGATAGACAGTACAGATATTCGTTTAAAAAAACATAGAATTGCATATAACATGAAAAAAGAGATGAAACAGATACAAACGCAAGATGCAAGCGTTAATACAAATTAAAATGGAAAATGAGAAAGAAAAAAGCAGACAAATAGATACTACCTAAATAAAAGACACAGATATAGATATAAATGAAAAATACAAAATAAAATAAATGAAAAATAGTTAGGTATAGATATCATAGCCAAAAATGTAAAATGTAGCTATAGTTGGCAAATTACAGAGTAACAAATAGCAATATTATATAAAATCAACTACCTTCAGTATATTAATAAGAAAATGTTTATATTCCATGTAAGAAATGCAGAAATTTAGATCCCATGTTTTACATATTTCATTGAAATTTGAACACATTTTTAACACTGGTGAATTTTCATGTGATGAAGTGTTTGGTTTTTTATAATATAACAACTGACGATTTCTTAAATGTGATGTTCTAACGTTAATCTGGATTTGTGATAAATTTCGCTATTATCCAGCAGACTGTTGAGTATTTTATATAATAAAAATGGCTCAGCAAGTAATCAACGACTTCCAAAAGACATTAAATTAAATTCAGCGAGTGGATTGTTCTACGAAATTTTGTTATGCAGGGCTGAACAATGATATCTTCTAAAATACAGATATCTAGAGAATCGTTTTTCAATTTTTTCAATTTGATTACCATGTGATTTGCAAGTGGGTGACCAACAGAGTGCTGCATTGGAGTTAAATCGGTCGCTTGAACTCGGTCGAGTGTCGCACCCTCGAGTGAAATAAGATCGGTCGTGATACGCTCGTAATAAATAGAAGCACAGTACAAGGTCATCTCACCGACATGTCTTACCTTGTATGGAAGGCGACAGATAAGATACACATATGTTTTGCTCACACGGTAAAAATAAGGCTTTATTTTCTGCGTTTATGACAAACGTTTAATGGAACAGTCAATGGAACGTACCAAAACAGGAACATGAAGTTATATATAAATAGTATGAAAAACTTCGATATACAGTTATTATTGCTAATTAATAATTATTCAATGTTTGATTTACCACATATATAATATGTTAGGTCCATACATAATGTTCCGCCTATATACTGCGACAATGTAGAAACGTTGACAAAATATTATTGATATGGCAGTAGATTAATAACAATATTAGTACAGAGATAACGTCACAGAAAATACAATAAAACCAATAATAATGCTGCACAACTGTTACAGACGCAAAGATTGATTCACCAATTATTAGAGATTATTATTATTATTATTATTATTACTATTATTATTATTACTACTAATACTACTACTACTACTACTAGAAAAGTTGATGCGGTTCTTGCACTATCGTGATTGTGTTCTCCGTTTATAATAATTACATTTACATCCAATAACATCTATCAGATGTGGCAAAGACAAAATCAGTCCTGTGTGGAAAAAAAAAAAAAATTACCTACAAAATTTATATTACATTTTAAAGGAAGTTTTGTAGTTGTACTATGGAGAGGTTGGCTAAATACTGCAAAGTTTTGAAATGATAAACATCTATGATGTTACTACACAGTTCATCACTGTAACAAGAACGAACGTCTAACGCTCGGCTTATACCGTTCGAGGATTTATCGCTCGCGACAATTTTACCCATCATACATGTGCGCTACCTATCGGATTATGCTATGAACTACTTGGCGCTGGAGCGAAAACGTCTGATGCAGACCTCTGGTGACCAAATTACAGAGGCATATTCCTATTTAGCGCGAGCATGACAATTAAAAAGGAGTATCAAAGTCGAAGTGTTTTGTAAAGTTTTTCAGTTTCTAATAATAAAACCCAGATTTTTTAAAGCATTATTTGTTATATTAAATATGTTACAAATAATGCTTTAAAAATGATGATGATTATGGTGATGATGATTATGATGGTATAGTATTTAACTAAAATATTTTATTACATCCTAGTTTTAATCTCGAAACAGTATTCAACGTTATCTTAGGAACCTCGGCTCTCTTGTCAATTTTGTTTCCACTATAGATGTCATTTCTTGCTTCGTTCTCTAACTTCGACTACAAGAGAAATTCACAAAACTCTATTTATAGAATGCGGCCGTTGCATTTAAAAGCGTGGCTTATGGAATATGCAGGGATTTAATATTGCGAACATTTAGAACTGAAGTCGAATAGCATACAGTAATCCTCTCTCGACCTCCATTCGAAATAATACATAACTTATAAATCTTACAAGTCCAAACGCTTGCTTCTGCGTGATACGCACAGGTTCAAGCCTAGAAAGAGAGAAAAGGTGTTCCATACAGTTTGAATAATTCACGTCGTGTTCCAGTCTTGTCGTATCACTGTGCGAGGAAATCTTTAACTGGGCTACCGTCGAGTGCTTCTGAAATTCTGTTCGAGGAAACGGAACAATTTCTGCTGTCCCACCTACGTACAAGATTTTATGTGCTTTTAAGAGGCTAGATCCATTCCATTCACGCTCTGTAAGGAAATGTACAAGGCTTCGGAGCTCGATTTCCAGAGCTTGGCGAGCTGCCCAGAATACGCTTGACCAGCTTCATATTCGTGTGTTAAGAGACTGAACTGCTTGTTCGACTTAAGTTAAAAAAAAAAAAGAAAAGAAGTTTGCCTTTCGTTCATTTTTCTTATCTAGAATATCATCATATTTATGAGGTATTTGAATATGTCGTTAAAAATGCTCAAATTCATGTTTTTCTAGTCTTTCACGAGAAGAATAAAATCGTTAAGACACATTTCCCTACACGCTTTAGGAGTTTAATAATAATACTGGGTGTTCATTTCAAAGTGTGTTATGACGTCACTGTTATGAGTCAGCGATTTGAAGCGAGTTTCAACTTTTATGTCAGAGAAGTTGCCTATTACCCTAGTACAAACCCCAGTAATGCCGCATTTCGATTATTGTGACATTTTGTTAAGTGACCTAAGTTCTGAACTGTCAGTCAAGTTACAACGAGTTCAGAATATGTGCGTCAGATACATATGCAACATCCGACGATATGATCACATATCACCGTCCTTCACAAGTCTTTCGTGGCTCCGACTTAAAGAGCGTAGAACTTTACACTCCTTGTCATTGCTCTTTCGAATTCTCGACACTTCAACACCAAATCACCTTTCGTCTCGTTTCTCTTATCTATAATCTAACTACGACGTAAATACTAGATCACTTATCTGTGGCACGCTAAGTATACCTCTTCATAGAATATTTCGTTATTCATCATCTTTTACAGTATCCACCTCGCGACAATGGAATTCCTTGTCACAAAGTATTAGGGGCTGCAAGACAATAAACACTTTTAAAAACAGCTTAAGAGATAACCTTCTTAGCATTTCACTCCAATCATACTGACTTAAACTATCACTGTCTACATTGTTACTCTTTCCTTTATACATGCATCCTGATAGTGCTGTATTTTCAAAATTGTCTCATAATAATCTGTTTCTATTATCTAACATTATTTGATATATATTAACATTCTATGTATTTTAGCTTAATTCTGCTACATAGTTTGTATTTCAGTGTTATTTAATAGTTCATAGTATTTTGTTGTTTAATTCGTAAATAACTCTTGTATACATGTAGCTCTTATCTAAATCAAATTGTTGAATTCTTTGTAAGTTGATATATATGTATGTATACTTTTAGCTGGTTGAGTGGAAGAGAAGGCCTTACGGCCTTAACTCTGCCAGCTAAAATAAATTATTATTATTATTATTATTATTATTAATCAAGGCGTTCAATCTGAACTTGAGAACGTGTACGGTAAAACCTGAACGTCGCCGTAGCAACAGATGGCGGTCTGTACGGTCTGTGTGCTACCATAACCTCTTTCGAAATGTGTTTTGCGCGGGAATTCGAACGCAGGGTATTTGTTATCATCGGTTGCGTACGGCACCATTCCATAATACAAATCAAATGCTCCGTGTCCATGTTGACCTTCGAAGTTAATGTCAACAAATACGTAAGTAATCGTCTTAACCCTCTCCCTTTATCCCGACAGTAAAAAAAAAAACTCACCTCAGTGCGTGTTTCCAAACAGTTCACATTCCTGCCACTACTGGCGTTACCGTATGTATCGGTAAGTACTCTTCAGAATGAACGCTGTACTTGCTAGGCAACTTCTCTGGCACATAGGTAATACGCCTCTGCGGAAGTGTTGGAAGATTGAATTCTCTAGGCTCATCGACAAGCCACATGACGGCATACAGCGAGCCATGACACACTTTGAACTGAACACGCAGCATAGTTTAGTCTACCGCTATGGAGTAACCGTTAGAATGCCTGACTGTGAAACGAGCGGGCCCTGGTTCAAATCCTGGTAGGGACAAGTTACCTGGTTGAGGGTAAGAGCAAATGCTGGGTAGCTTTCGGCACTGTACTCTGGACTCATTTCGCTGGCATTATTACCTTCATCTCATTCAGACGCTAGATAACGTAGCAGTTCATAAAGCGTCATAAAATAACAATTAAAAAAATAATGCAGTTTCAATTATATTCACACAATACAGAATATCGAATTCGTACGTACAATTTTATCTATCTGTTCAACTTACGAAACATTATGCATTAGTCTCCTTTGTTTTCTAGTAAATTGTTATGTTTTATTTAACGACGCTCGCAACTGCAGAGGTTATATCAGCGTCGCCGGATGTACCGGAATTTTGTCCCGCAGGAGTTCTTTTACATGCCAGTAAATCTACTGACATGAGCCTGTCACATTTAAGCACACTTAAATGCCATCGACCTGGCCCGGGATCGAACACGCAACCTTGGGCATAGAAGGCCAGCGTCTAGTAAATTGCCATCTTGTGTTCTTAATTTAAGAAAATATTTTGCTCCCAATTACATGCAGTAGGACATTGTGAGGTCTTTACATTGAAATCATTTCCTTGCTGTATCTCAATATCGGTCTGGGCCCTTCAAGAGCTGTAGCGCCACGGATTATTATTATTATTATTATTATTATTATTATTATTATTATTATTATTATTATTATTATGTCAATATAAATTCACATTAGTATTAATAAATTGCGATGAAAGAGTAATGGAACGGAGAAAAATTCTCTCCGGCGCCGGGATTTGAACCCGGGTTTTCAGCTCTACGTGCTGATGCTTTATCCACTAAGCCACACCGGATACCCACCCCGGCGTCGGACAGAATCGTCTCAGATTAAGTTCCAACTCTTGGGTTCCCTCTAGTGGCCGCCCTCTGCACTACGTCATAGATGTCTATGAACGTAGGACTAAAGTCCACACATGTGCTGAGGTGCACTCGTTATGAGTGACTAGTTGGCCGGGATCCGACGGAATAAGCGCCGTCTTAAATCACGAAGTGATTTACGCATATCATATATATCATTTTAATGTACCGAAGTACATATGATATTTCCATGCAGATATTCTGCGTCATCATAAACTTAATCTGAGACGATTCTGTCCGACGCCGGGGTGGGTATCCGGTGTGGCTTAGTGGATAAAGCATCAGCACGTAGAGCTGAAAACCCGGGTTCAAGTCCCGGCGCCGGAGAGAATTTTTCTCCGTTCCATTACTCTTTCATCGTATGATGACGCAGAATATCTGCATGGAAATGTCATATGTACTTCGGTACATTTAAATAATATATATTAATAAATTGGATAAATTAAGCTTAAATTTAAATTTACATATAACCTAGTTTATTTGAAGAACGTTCAGAGCAAGTTTTAGCAAGTTGGAAGCGTTACTGAAATGAGTTAAAAGCGTAGTTCACAAGCTGTGAAGCGAGGATATTTTTTTATGTCAGGTTTAAAGATTCATTAACGTAAGTATATAAAGATAATATAGTGACGCGAGATGGAAAATTTGCCGTTATATATTTTTCCAGAAAATTTTTCCCCCTTGCAAATAGCTGCTTTCTTCAATCCCTTACAACCTCAAGAGCCTCACATGTATTCCTCACTCAATATTCTCATCACTTCTCAACTTATCGAATAGAAGACGTACGTCGTCTAACCTTAGATGGCTGTGTTAGTATAGAGTCCAAAACAACGCCTTTGTCACGTTTATTTTGCCATGAGAGAACTGATTAAGAAATAAGCACTGGCGAATATCATATTTTGAGAATTTTACTAATCTAATGTAAACTCTCACAACACTATTAGCGCCATATGGGCTGATTAAAGCCTTTCATTTTAAAAAAATTACTGTTGGCTGAGGAAAACGTTATAACAATTATGTTATAATATGATTCGTGATGTCTCTTCATCGTTATATCTGTGGACTCCTGACTTTATTTTTCATAACGCATTCACAGTCACAGTTCAATGAACAGCCGTACTGAACTGTGTTACTGAAACAAAAGCGGATCTGCTACTGCAGGTACTGAATTACCCTGTTGCGCTCCCCTCCAAGCCGATTCACTTCCTCCAGGTGGGGAAATAGGAAGTACACATCGCACAGAGACAACTCCACAATGTGCAAGCTTTTGGCATGTCTGTAATTAGGAACATTAAATCCAGACGTTTGAGATGGGCAGGGCATGTAGCACGCATGGGCGAATCCAGAAATGCATATGAAGTGTTAGTTGGGAGGCCGAAAGGAATAAGACCTTTGGGGAGGCTGAGACGTAGATGGGAGGATAATATTGAAATGGATTTGAGGGAGGTGGGATATGCTCAGGATAGGGACCGATGGTGGGCTTATGTGAGGGTGGCAATCAGAGTGCTGCATTCGAGTTAAATCGCTCGCTTGAACTCGGTCGAGTGAGATACGATCGGTCGTGATACGCTCGTAATAAATAGAAGCACAGTACAAGGTCATCTCACCGACATGTCTTATCTTGTATGGAAGGCGACAGATAAGATACACATTTGTTTTGCTCACACGGTAAAAATAAGGCTTTATTTTCTGCGTTTATGACAAACGTTTAATGGAACAGTCAATGGAACGTACCAAAACAGGAACATGAAGTTATAAATAAAATAATATGAAAAACTTTGATATACAGTTATTATTGCTAATTAATAATTATTCAATACTTGATTTACCACATATATAATATGACAGGTCCATACATAGTGTTCCGCCTATATACTGCGACAATGTAGAAACGTTTTACAAAATATTATTGATATAGCAGTAAATCAATAACAATATTAGTACAGAGATAACGTCACAGAAAATATAATAAAACGAATAATCATGCTGCACATCTGTTACAGACGCAAAGATTGATACACTAATTATTATTATTATTATTATTACTAGAAAACTTTATACAATTCTTGCATTATCATGATTACATTTACATCCAATAACATCTATCAAATGTGGCAAAAACAAAATCACTCCTGGTTGGGAAAAAAACAAAAAACATTTACCTACAACATTTATATTACATTTTAAAGCAAGTTCTGTAGTTGTACTATGGAGAGGTTAGTTAAACACTGCAAAGTTTTGAAATGATAAACATCTATGATGTTACTACACAGTTCATCACTGTAACAAGAACGAATGTATAACGCTCGGCTTATACCATTCGAGGATTTATCGCTCGTGACAATTTTACTCATCATGCATGTGCGCTACCTATCGGATTATGCTATGAACTACTTGGCGCTCGAGCGAAAACGACCGATGCAGACCTATGGTGGCAATGAACCTCCATAAAAGCCGTAAGTAAGTAATAATAAGACTATGAAGATGAGGTTTTTATTCTTAACAAGATGAAAGAATCATTCATATATTTTATGTACAAATATGAAGATACGAATGTACTTCAGCATAAAGTCCATATGATATTTTGTAGAAAAGAGTAAATAAGTGTTTAGAATTTTATTAACAAGACTCAGCATTTAAGCTAGAAAAGATAACATAATTCACACTCCTTTTCGCTATTGCTTTCACATCTGAAGGGAGATGTCGTAAAACTATGTTGACAGGTAACCATAAACAGAGAGTTTTAGTACATAGTACCGCCATAAATCAATCAACAGCCAATCATTAATCAATCTTTGAATAACCTTCTCACAGAGTGAAGCCATTAATCACTTGCCGTAAATGTCTGGTTTTTCATCTCCGAGCTCCATCGCGTTCCCCGCTCTCTTCACAGCAGGATTAGAATGCTTCCCGTAATTGCTTTTATTTTGTTTAGCCGTGTTATAAAACATAATCGCTAAATCTGAAACTGCGAACCCCAGGCACAGAAAAAAATTACGTGGAAACTCTTTTAATCAAGAGAAATTAATGTTGAAAGGAAATACATTTATTATAGTAGATATAATATGATTTCTCAAGAAATAGCATAGGCCTATTGTAAGGATTACAATGGGCATTAATACACGTGGGTTACACACAAATTTAAACAACTTTAATTCAAGCGTTGGGCAGAATAACGGTCTATGTTACAATTTTTAAAAATCGAGTTTTTAATGGAATAATGCTCCGTATAGTCTTACTCTAAATCATCAGATAACTCATCGCTATGTTAAAATCGGCAGCACTTTGAAGAGAACAACCGCCAGGGTCGCCACCCGTCCGCCGTAAACGAACACGAGATGGCAGTACAGTCGCTAATGCAATTCAAATGGGAATTATGACGTGACTCCTTATGTAACAACTAGATGGCAGCGTAGTAAACCTGACAAAAGTTGTTAACCTCAAAGACTATAAGGCCGATCTATATGGGTATATATGATCTAGGGTCTTACACAACTGTCACAAAAATGGTTTTTTAATATCTGTACCAGTGGCGCTTCTACACGAGTTACAGCCATGAATTTCTTGGTTGGAATAACGGTCTATGTCACTAGTCACTTCTAGCGTATCCAGTTGTTTACATCGTATCGGGAGTTATTGCACAGGAGTTTGTTCTCTTTACGAATGCTGGGTACTTGGACTCTGTGTATCAGGTTTCTGTTGATCTATTGCGTAAAATCGACGACTGCAAGACAGTGACAATTTCTACGGTAGATACTGACTGGTTAAATAAATCTAAAAAAAAAAAAGGATCCAGACAAATTAATATTAGTAAGTGGGAAGATGTGTCACGAAAGTCGCTGAGAGGTAGTAGTCTTGAGTATACAACAAGAAAGAAGAAGTCGCAAGTTAGTGCGAAAGATCCCCCAAGTAATGAAGTTCCTGTCCGTTATTTTTGCAGTATTTTATTAGATGTATTTTAATTTACACTTTACCTAGTGTTAGTTGGTCTATGGTGTTTTTTGCCACTATACTTTAACTTAAAATTTTATCGAGTTATTTCGTTTCAGGAACATATTTGTGGAAATTCTTGTAAGATGTGTTCACAGCTTGCTCTTGATGTTAGAAAGGAGCTCTTGTATGTATGTATGTATTTATTTACACTGCAAGTGGGCAAGCACCCGGTGGCAGTGGTATATACAATATTAACAATACACAGTTAAAATGATAAGCAATACACAATAAAATTTACAATACATAATACAATTTACAACACATATACAATTTTATACACAATACAATAAGAATACACAATACAATTTAACACAATAATAATAAAACATAAAATAAAACACCTAATTTTACAACACAACCTACATAATTATGTATAGGTCCTACATAATTTTCAATAGTCTTTCACTTTACTCTCATCTCATTCCCTGTAGTGGCACTATGACGCATTTCACTGACACTTTAGCACACATTTCACTGACACTCTGTAACACATTTCACTGACACTATAGAACACATTTCATTGACGCTATAAATTATCACTGATCGGAACTGTTCACTGCACTGTAAAACCATAACTTCACTGACTCACCTCGCTTCACTGATACAACAGTTCAAATAAGTCTAATAATTGCATTCTTATGCATACTTATAAACAGAACTACATTTAAACTAAACATTTCTAGTCTAAGGCCCTCTTACACGCTATTTTTAAATAATTTACAATTCAAACCAAGGAAGTAAACTCGTCAGGCTAGATAAATACATGTCACCTTAAAAAATTAAATGTTGAATGTCACCTTAATTTTAATTTTCACTTTATACACAACTCTTTAAATTATTCTTGAATCTCCTTAAGGAAGGACAGCCCTCAAAGACCGCTGCAGGTAGGTCATTCCAATCATTTATAGTTCTATTTAAAAATGAGAATTTACCTACATCCGTTTTCTGTTTCCTACATTTGATTTTAAAATCATGATCGTTCCTACCATAGTACGTTGGCTTTTCTAACCGAGCCGTTATGTCTACCCATGCTTTCTGACCTAGATGTGCTCTATACAATGATGTTATTCTAGTTTTCCTACGTCTGTTTTCCAAAGTTTCCCATTTAAGTTCTTTTATCGTATCGTTCCCATCTTCTCTTTTACCTTTAACAAATTTAGCTGCCCTATACTGGATTCTTTCTAAGGAATTTATCTGATATATTCTATAGGGATCCCAACACGTAGATCCGTATTCCATTAACGGTCGCACTAATGTTAGATATGCTATTTCCCTCGATTTGGGGCTAGCCTTTCTCAAGATTCTCATAATAAAGTGAAGTGCCCTCCATGCTTTGCCTGTAACATTATCAACATGCTCTCCCCAAGAAAGTTTGGAGTTTAAATACACTCCTAGGTATTTACAACATTGTTCTTGCGGAATTACAACACCACTGAATTCGTAATTAAGACTAGTTTCCTCTGGGGTTTTACAAAATGTTATAGATTTACTTTTAGAACCATTTATTTTCATCCTATGCTTTAACGCCCAGTTGTAAATGTATTACTATCTTACAGTTAGCATTTAAAAACTGTAATTGTAATTATTAATAAAATTTATGATTAACAGATAAGCTACCTGTTGGGATGGATACTGAAGGGTTAAAATTCCATCCCCCAACAATTTCTCAACTGCAATATTTAATTTTCTTTATTTATTTGTTATTGTTACAAATTTCATTAATTTAACTGTGTCCCTTTATCTCAATATTGCAGTTATTTTATAATAACAGAGATATTATTTGATCAATATTGTATGTTTATTCATAAATAAATTACATGGCGTTAATTCATATTAATATACAGCATTTAAAAATAAATGTCATAATCATTTTGTTCACAATTTAACTCTTTTATTGATTTTGTATATTTCATAATATTCTGATTGTATAAAACTGTTTATTGTCTGTATTCCTCAGTAGCATTTCTGTGGAGTTAAAAATGTTACAAACTTCTATTATGTGTAATATGACTTTCAATAAGATACAATCGTATACTTCGCTCAATGTACAAAACATATTGATGGAATAACAGTCAATGTGGTCCGTAAATTTATGAGCGGAATTACGATGCAACATTTTTGTTCCTCCTACACAATTAACAGATTGTAACATAGACCGTTATTCGGTCCAACGTTTCAATTTTAAAACATAAAAATATGTAATAGATAATGTTATAATATTTAGTTTAAAATCTCACAATGCTATCAGACGCGAATCGACCGTTATTTGATGGTTTGTTACCATGGACAGATAACTGTTTTTTTTTAGTTGTTGCTTTTGTTTCAAGTTTATTTGAAGATTCCGCAAAATATCGGAACATTATTATGGATATTTAAGAAAGACAATAAGAATTGATGGAACTCCACCCGATATCGCTGAAGTATCGGGTAGTGTGAGAAACCAGTTGCTTCCTAAAATATCTAGACATGAGAGAGAATATTAATTAAGCTATTCGCAGTTTGGTTCAGGAATAAAAAGGTAACTGCGATTACATAAAATGTTATGTTGGCGTATTTCCAAGAAAAATCTAAATTAATGAAGTCCTCAACCCCATGCTCTATTTATTCAGTGTTAAAATGTTTGCTAAATTTGAGACATAACGTTGATATATCCAAGTTCTATAATCATATTGCATTAAAATAGTGTAAAATGCATTTTATGTGTAATTAAAAAAATTAATGCGGCAAATTATCCTAATGAGAAAAAATAATGGGGCAATATGCGATACACGTGTGGTAATGCGTTATAACAAGTTCGAGGAAAAGTTCGAAAAAAGCGAAACAAGTTTTTTTCAATTTCCGAGAATCTTGTGTGTTCTTAACGCAAATGTATTAGCTACATATTATTTTTGGGCGATCATCATTAACAGTATTAACCCTGTATAACCCAAATTATTTTCTGAAGTAGGGGAAAGGAAATTGTACCAGAACAATGAAAGGAGTCCATTATCGTACTTATCTTTAAGAAGGGGGACAAGACTAACTGTAGTAACTTTCGAGGAATATCACTTTTGTTGAAGTCGTATAAAATTTTGTCCAATATTCTTTTGAGAAGATTAACTCCATATGTAGATGAAATTATTGGGGATCATCAGTGTGGTTTTAGGCGTAACAGATCAACTATTGATCAGATATTTTTATTCGACAGTTACTGTAATGGAGAAAAAATGGGAGTATAAGGGTCAGTGCATCAGTTATTTATAGATTTCAAAAAGACATATGACTCGGTTAAGAGAGAAGTTTTATATTATATACTTATTGAATTTGGTATTCCGAAGAAACTAGTTCGATTAATTAAAATGTGTCTCAGTGAAACGTACAGTAGAGTCCGTATAGGTCAGTTTCTGTCAGATGCGTTTCCAATTCACTGTGGGCTAAAGCAAGGAGATGCACTATGACCTTTACTTTTTAACTTTGCTCTAGAATATGCCATTAGGAAAGTCCAGGGTAACAGAGAGGGTTTGGAATTGAACGGGTTACATTAGCTACTTGTCTATGCGGATGACGTGAATATGTTAACAGAAAATCCACAAACGATTAGGGAAAATACGGGAATTTTACTTGAAGCAAGTAAAGAGATAGGTTTGGAAATAAATCCCGAAAATACAAAGTATATGATTATGTCTCGTGACGAGAATATTGTGCGAAATGGAAATATAAAAACTGGAAATTTATCCTTTGAAGAGATAGAAAAATTCAAATACCTGGGAGCAACAGTAACAAATATAAATGATACTCGGGAGGAAATTAAACACAGAATAAATATGGGAAATCCCTGTTATTAATCGGTTGAGAAGCTTTTATCATCCAGTCTGTTATCAAAAAATCTGAAAGTTATAATTTATAAAACAGTTATATTACCGGTTGTTCTTTATGTTGTGAAACTCGGACTCTCACTTTGAGAGAGGAACATAGGTTAAGGGTATTCGAGAATAATGTACTTAGGAAAATATTTTGGGCTAAGAGGGATGAAGTTACAGGAGAATAGAGAAAGTTACACAACACAGAACTGTACGCATTGTTTTCTTCACGTGACATAAGTAGGAACATAAAATCCAGACGTTTGAGATGGGCAGGGCATGTAGCACGTATGCGTGAATCCAGAAATACATATAGAGTGTTAGTTGGGAGGCCGGAGGGAAAAAGATCTTTAGGGAGGCCGAGACGTAGATGGAAAGATAATACTAAAATGGATTTGAGGGATGTGGGATATGATGGTAAAGACTGGATTAATCTTGCTCAGGATAGGGACCAATGGCGGGCTTATGTGAGGGCGGCAATGAACCTTCGGGTTCCTTAAAAGCTAGTAAGGAAGTATTTACATATATTTTAAAAATCAAGTAGGCAATAATCGCTGCTTTCTTACAATATATTTACGAATCATCAGAAGATCAGGCGTTCTTTTTTAATGCGATGAGTAAATAAATGGAAAAGGAATATGTGCGTGGTTATGTGGGCGTGTGTGTCGGTAACAGACATGGCACATGACATCTAAAGCTCAGAGTATCGTAACACAACTGTGCTGTCAGCATGGGTAATCTGTAATTTACTTATTTCGTATTGTGCTCGCGACTGCCGCAAGGGACATAATAGGCTCATGTTAAAAGCGTTTGACGTGAGTCCTAGACGCAGTTTCGTGTTTGCCTTCCATTTATTCACATCAATAATAAAGCAGCAGCGATATATTTCCCTCGACGATGGAGCTATCAGAGTACATTCGCTTCCAATACAGACTATATAGTTTTATTCATTTCTTTCTACACAATATGAGACTGAATGTTTGGGTTGATTGTAGGCTGTGATCATGTAGCTAGTTACAAGTATTTTATGAACAATAAAATGAGTAGTGCCGTAGCATGAAATTTTGAGCAGGGGAAGATAACTCAAATTGTCTTCCATGTACATATGAGACGTATTGCAAAAATATAGTCTTAAAATAAATAGTAGTCAATGTCAAGTCAGCAGTCCGAAGATTGGTTGGAACCTCGTAAGTAACACCAATAAGGGATCACCTCAAATGGTAGGCCTACGTAGTAAATTATGATTTCATGGTTTACACATATCTCTAACAAATTGATACGTATACGTATAATTTAACACTAGCTCACTCCCTGTCATATGTAGAGAAATCACAATATTAACGATCAATAAATACAGTATTAGTAATTACGTAAGTATGCGTCTGTCTTGGTTGTGTCCTTCATTGACAGCAAGGGAGTCGGTCGTTTGTTTTTTTAAATCACACTTTTGTTCATAAATCAGTCTTGATAATGAAATTGTCCTAAAAATTCAAGTAAATTAGTGTCAGCAACTGTTATTTCACTCATTATTTATTATATCAGCCACAATGCACACTAACACTTCAACTAGACACAACTCACGAAAAGGATGACACGGAAACTAAATTCTTTTCAATGTTAAAGCTAGCTTCTTGCCAGCCTTGCGACCAGGGTAGTTTTGTTAGAGAGAGATAGAAAATCTGCGGGGTGGGTTACACAGAAGAAACCAGTCTGCTTGGAAGCTGGTGTATGCAGGCTTCATGTTTACTGCTGCATCACAAATCATCCTAAGCTGCCGCATCACAATATTTAACGCGTAAATATAAATTGTATTGAAATTAATAAATGATTTTGTTCATAAACTGCAGGTTTATTATGAAATTATTATTAACTGGGGAAGCTGAGCTTTTTAGCTTACATTGACGCTACGCCACTGAAAATAAGTTCGTTTAAAATTGTAGTTTACTGAAGTTTTAGAAGTTAAAGCATTGTCATAGACACAGAAACAACCAAATTTTTATTAATACAGAAACGAAATCAAGGTGAGGTGTATATGCACCCAGCATAGAAAGTCACGAGGTGCTACTCAAGGAAATAACCTTCAGAGCAGGATTGGGAAGTTACGTGTAAAAAATTAATTTCTATACGATGCGTAAAACAAGCGTAAAATGAGTAATTTATAGAAATACGGTCTTACTAATAAAAACTCTATATACAGACGTTTAACTGTCTTATACTTATACAATCAGTAGCTCATTTATACCTCGTGTGTAAATTCGTTACTAATAATCACTACATACATCGTGTATAACAGTACAACTGTTACACAGCTACGTCATAGTTTCGTCATTACTTCGTTACGAAAGATAATAGAATATCTGAGGTTCTCTATTGCATCCGGTAGAGCGCTCTAGTGTGGCGTGTTAAGTATCGATAGTACAACTGGCTCTAATCGATTACCATACTATATTTTGGTTAAAGAGTACAAGCTACAGTAATATTATTCTAATTATTCTATGCTCTTTGGTTTGTTCTTCTTTGGTTACTAGGCAACCATCATAATAAAATGACAGTCGATACGAACAGCTGTTAGAGGGGCGGCCATTTTTTCTCTATATACAACTCTTAAACAAGGGGTTTCGTGTATATAACTACTGCAAAGCAATTCCCATTGTATAGTTACAGACTGTTTATACGTCCATCGCTTCTGCATGGTTTATTAGTAAAGTTTTCTGTCTCAACTCTGCGTAAGTCTAGTATAAAAACTATACACGGTTTATTAGTAAGACTGTAAATATAAAAAAATATAACAAATTCAAAAGTTCTGCAATACATTAACTAAACAAAGTGACAAATTGTTACTTCAATTCCCGGACTACCAGCGTGCATTACTCGCGAGAATTTATTCCAGGTCTTCAGATTAAGCCTTCATTTCTTATATCCTTTGAAACGATACGCCGACACCACACAGTGTTTCCGCTACTCGTCACACCAATACAGATCCTAGAGCTCACAACTCATCGAAGTCTGCCGGAGGTTTTCATCTGCACTTTGTAATTGTGTTTCCCATGGTCTGCACCAGCGTCTTTTGTCTTTATATATTTTTTTGCCTAATTCTTTATGTCATTGTGGTAATGGATAGTATCTCTGTGCGTAAGATTCCCGTAGAAAATCCCAAATCAAAAACCCCGAGTCACCGACGTGGCTCAGTCGGTTAAGGCGCTTGCCTGCCAGTCTGAAGTTGTGCTCGGACGCGGGTTCGATCCCCGCTTGGGCTGATTACCTGTTGGGTTTTCCCCGAGGTTTTCCCCAACTGTAAGGTGAATGCCAGGTAATCTATGGCGAATCCTCGGCCTCATCTCGCCAAATATCATCTCGCTATTACCAATCTCATCGACGCTAAATAACCTCGTAGTTGATAGAGCGTCGTTAAATAGCCAACAAAAAAAAACTAATAGAAATTTTCCCGAATCCGTTCCCTCTGTCCTGAACCATCGAAAATAAAATTTTAATCGCAATGAGCGAGGCAAAAATGATCGGGAAAGAAAGTACACCAATAAAACAAAGACTAAATATATTAAATTATTATAATATGTTTAATGCTGTAATTCCTCTTATTTTTATTAATTTTAATACTATAGTGAAAAATTATAGTCGATGCGACGTAAGTATGTCAATCTGAAGTTTCTCTATCTGGGTAAGAAGGCAGCGGATGCTGCAGCAAGGGACGGTGCTATGAATGGATCTGAGGTGTATGGCGTAAGAGGTGGCGAGATATTCAAAATTACCTGAAACATACATTATGATGCCAATGGGAAGGAAAATGGTCTGCACAAGAGGGAAATAAATTACGTAGAATAAAGAATACTGTTAGAGTTTGGGATTCGTCCACAAGAGCGTCACGACACGAAGAGGTTTTTACTCACCCGGTTGAGGATTGGCCACTGTCATCTGACACATGGCCATCTCCTACGTGGCGAACCTCAGCCAGTGTGTGGTATAGGATGCCATGTTCCACTTACTGTGGAACATTTTTTTATTGCATTGTAGAAAATATGACCGTGTTCATATGGAATTCGGCCGACTCTACATGAAGTTCTTGGAAATGATTTTAATTGTACAAATGCAGTTCTGAGATTTTTATCGAATAGGCTACAGGACTTGACAAGGTGATTTAGTTTTTTAATGACCTGTTTTACTTATCCTCCGGACCCTTTACATCGGGAGGTTACATTTGTTGTTTAGTATATGTTTCTAACAAACTTGTCATTCGGATCTTTTACATCCGAGCATTTTAGAAATGCGCCAGATAATTTATTTCTGGTGGCATTTGTTTGATTATTTTATCGTTTCTTTTTAAATACTAGCTAGGGTCTGAGAACTGCTCACTTTTATGATTTTTATGCATCACCTTGTTGAAACTGCATTTGTTTACCTCGTTTTAACCGTGACAACGCTTATTAGTTATTTAAGGGGAGTTGGTCATTATCGCATGCAAAATAATGCTAAAAATAGCCTATCTTCAAGCAGTCATAAATATAATACTATTTGTCAGAGGTCTTTCATTTTTGTTAGCTATGTGTCTATGCATATTAAGCTTTAAAATGAAAAAGAATGGATACTCTAGAGGAAATCTTTATCCTTAAATTAATTTTTTTAATTAAGCACAATTTTTTTATAAATTCACTATATGTCTGTGATTAGGTACACTCTATTCACTTATTATAGCACATATTGAATTGAAAATTTGACCACTTACTGCTAATAGATACTAAAACATACCCTACTAAAATTATTCATGTACCTGTAATATTATGGGCATAGGACTTATAGAAATCATCACCGTGAATAAATTAAAAAAATTGAAGATTAGTATAAGCCCTATGCCCATAGTATTACAGATATTTTAATAATTTTAGTAGGGTATGTTTTAGTATCTATTAGCAGTAAGTGGCCAAAATTTTAATTCAATGTGTGCTATGATAAATGAATAGAGTGTACCTAATCACAGATATGTAGTGAATTTATATAAAAAATATGTTTAAATTTAACAATTAATTTAAGGTTAGGATTTACACTAGATTAACCATTCTTTTTTCATTTTAAAGCTTAATATGTTTACATATATCACTAAAAAAATGAAATAGCTGTGATAAATAGTATTACATTTATGACTGCTTGAAGATAGGCTATTTTTATCATTACTTTGCATGCGATAACGTCCAATTCCCCTTAAAGCATTCTGATTATTGTATTGTGTTTCTGTTTTGTGAAGGATTTTAGATAAGGGCGCAAATAGCCATAGTAGCTGACGCGCCCTTTTTAAACCCCACTAACTAACTTCTCTATCTGATGTAAATTAAGCGTAATTTACGTAAAATATGTATCATGTAATGTATTCGGCTAAACATGCGGATTAAAGGACTTTTCCTGCCCAGAACTGATTTTTTTCTGATCTTATACTGTATGAGTAAATTATTTTCCAACCGGATCTCGGAAAAACTTCTATCGCCAAACAACTGCGTAATATACGTGGCAGACCCACTCGCAGTGCCGGCGAAATTGACGGCACACGTGAGTCTGATTCAAACTTAAGGGGACACTATGGTGAAATAATGGTGAAAAATTAAAAAAATCGATTTAAAAATTTATTGTGGCTCTCTATTTAGACCGAGCTCAAAACAGCTAATTAATTTATGTTCCCATGACTATTTTTAAGCTTTTGAGCTAATATGAATTAAAAATTGTGACGCAAGGAGCCTTTTTAGTGACGTCAATATAAAATACATTTAAGAAATATAATTTCAAAACTATTAGCCCTAATGGCACAAAATTTTGTACAGATAATAGTATTGTAGGCATGTTTATGTAATTTAAAATTCATAAATTTTGGATGAAAATTGTAAAAGTTCTAAAACTCACAGAAGTATCCCCTTAAGACGATACTGACTACACTATATCATTGACCAAACATTTTTATGAGTAAATTCCAACAGGGATAGGAAACCTTATACATGTACATCCAAACCATGGCATACTGGTAAGAGAATCTAAAATATTTGTTCATCTAATAAGTACGGAGTATGTGAACTTGTATTTTTCCAGATTTGCGTCAAGAACGGAAGTATTCCTGTTTCCTATCTCAAAGGGATGCAGAGATTTTATTCTTTGCATCCTTATTGTGCGATAAATTGAGCACTCTCTCCTCTCCAGAGGACGTGAATTTTTCCTAACCCACTTTATATTTCCTATGACTACTTCTACAATAGCAATTCCTATACAGCCCGTATAAAACTTCGCATTTCAAACTTTATCAGCGACTTTCCCATTTCCGCTCGAACGTGGTCTGGCAGACATACTCAACTCGCTAGTGAAAACAATATAGTGAAGAAAAATGTAATATTTGGTATTGGGACGTACGAACGAGTAACCTGTGTTTTTATGTCAACGGTACGGGGAAGACAAGGGGGAGGAAAAGAGATTCAAGGGGAAAATAGGAAATTATAACCTGTGACGTGATCTCGTCACTTTTTCACTGTTTTTACAGCAAGCCATCTCCCCCTTCGCATTCAATATCCGCTCGTATGGACCCATGTAACACAGACGGCTGAGCTCGCCGGAGCCTTCAGAAGTTCAAACAAAGAAGAGGCAGCAGAATTCGTTGAGCCTCGTTACGTGAAAAATTAATAAAACTCTATTGCTTCGCAGCTTTCTGCCGAAATGATCATTCCTGGATCCTCGAGTACTTATTCTTAAACGAAATAAATTTATACAAGTTATATTCTTGAAGGAACTCAAAATTTAGGTAGGGGTAAGATTTAATTACAGTTGAACTCGGTTATAAATAAGGACCGGATTTTTATGTAATTACATTTTATATTCCTTTCAGCCTAACCGTATATAAAAAACAAATCTTTGCGAATCTTGTAATTACCATTAATATATTAAAATTTGATACTACATATTTTTACATATTTACCCCACATTACATATTATGGCTTGATATTACATAAATCTACATATTTAGGGGTTTTATTCATTTTTACTTCTCTGAAAGGGGGGGGGACTTCTGCTGGGGAAGTTTACAATTTGAAATACACAGATTAAAAAAGTTTTTTTTTTTTTACCTACCCAAGAAAGGATATATTTCGGGACGAAACATAACGTCCTTAGTTCCAGGTAGAAATAGAGGCACTCACACCATACCGCCCACTGTAAATATGAGTGAACGAAAGGTAACCTTTCTCATACAACTGTCTTGTATTGTAAAACTCACTCTGAAAGTAGCGTTGCCTTTTTGCGGTGGAGTGGGACGAGGACGACATGATTTGTCTCGAACTATAATTGTTCTGCACACGTCTTAACAAGCCGTTCCCATGCAATTTGCAACCTTACTGACCCTCTTCCTAATCCTTCCAGAGAAAACCCGTGTCAAGTCTGACATGAGCCGCAATAAAGTAGCCGAATTTTGAAAAGAAGCTGGAGTAAAGGAACAAATGGAAAGCTGTTGAAAGATTAAAATAATAGCTTTTCAGATTATTGCTTGACCTCTTTACTTTAAATTTAGTAGACCTATACGGAAAAGGGATTTTCCGAGCAATCAGAAAGTATGGTTCTCGGCTGGAATAATCCTACCCTTCTGAACGAAACAGGAATGTCACTTTTCAAACAATAGTTTGTAAATGCCTATAGTTTGAGGTTTAGTAGGTACTTTATTTCTTACAGGGAGCAGCTAAAATACATGTGTCCCACATCTTCTCTTATTTTCTCCTAATCCAGTAAAGCGAAACAGTGCTTGAAGTACTGTTGTGCCATTCATTTCACTGAGTTCTCTAGTTTTAGTACTTACAGTATAAAGTGCAAGTGAGTTTATCTACTGCTTTTAACTAACTAAAATGGTCCATGTAGCTCCAACCCTAAGGACAAAAATAAAATCATGGATTGCGATGGACAAAGCTTTCACTACAGATGGAAAAATAGTAATGTGTCAAGTGTGCGGTAAAAAAATCGGGTGCTCTACGAAATCATAACTGAAGTGTCTTACCTATCTTATACCTGCCAGATATTGATATTAAATATTTTCATGATTTTACATATTTTGGTACATATTCAGCTTATTTTTCTTACAAAAATATGTAGACTAAGGGAGGGTATTGTGGGATACCATTTTGATGTTTCAAAATAAAGGTAATTGAAAAAAGTTAGAACTGGAATTACTTAGTATTATAATAACATCTTGGGGTTCCTGCAGATTGTACATAAGTATTAGGTAATTTACATAATATGTATTTGCTGTATAACTTGCAAAGACAAAACAGAAATAATATCATCACTGACGGAATGGGAGGCTAATGTCGGATACATTAGACATTATTATGTAAGAGGTATGATAATGCATTTAAAATAATATATTGCATATCAGAAACTATTACAATAGTGTTCTGTTTAGCCAACTGATATGCAAGCCTATTAACATCATTTCTGTTCATCCAAAATATTTTCTCTCCATCATTAACACATAGTCAACTAGCTTCTCTTCAAGTGAAGCTGGGAGTATTGGTTTTCGTCCAAGTTTCGATTTAACGGCTTTGGTGGGCTCAGAATTGGACCGTACATAATCAAATAATGTTGATCGAGGTACATTGAATCTTTTGGAAGCAGCAAGATAGCCCATTCTTTTCTCCAGTACTGCGACAATGGCATTTACCATATCTTCAGACTTCCATTTTTTTTAGACTGAATCTCTTTTTTTCTTTTACTTTAGTCATCTAAAAATATCAGAAGAGGAAACAATTCGTTACTTCATAATATTCGATTAATTAGAAAATTAATTACTTACGTTAATTAAAAATACCCATGAGTAAATATGTAGTGGTTTGTTATAGAAAACATATAAATGGGTTTAAGGCAGCTTTTATGTAGCGAGCAGCATTGAAAGACAGCCGACAATGTCCTCTGCTAGTATCCGACATTGCCCTCGGCTAGTATCCGATATTGCCCTCAGCTAGTATCCGACATTGGCCGACTCTTCACAAACAGTAAAACAAGCCAGCTGCATGAAACATGTTGTCGATAGCATTTCTGCAATTAGAGAATTAAGAAGCCTTATCTACGGTATATCAAACAGTGCATACCATGTTGTGTAAATATAAGAATAACTTTTAACGAATAAATCACATTACATACCCTCAAAAAGTTTTTTTTGCAGTCACGTTGAAAACACGCTATTCACACACAGTGAAGCACTCAACAGTAATGGCTATTCATGCAGATGTTCGTCTACTTGTAGAGAACGTAATGCACTATTTTCACATCAGATTGCAACATTCGATGGAAAAGAATTATGTTATCCGAGATTATCCGACATTACCAGACCTATCCGACAATCCCCTCCCTTACTCTACATATTTCACACCTTGATATTACATAAAAATCCGGTCCCTAGTGATAAGCGACATATGAAATATCCTAAAGAAACATGAAAAATATCAGACAATAGAAATTCTTCTACTAAATTATGCACCAATAACGACAGGATAGGGACCGATGGCGGGCTTATGTCAGGCCGGCATTGAATCTTCGGGTTCCTTAAAAGGTATTTGTAAGTAAGTAAGTAATTACTCTTATTATTTTGTTTCATAAAAAGTCTTTTTTACCGCTAAATAAAACTAATTTACGAGCTGGAGGAAATAGCGTGTACTATCTCTTCTTACGGCGATAATGCATAAAAATTTCCATCTTACGAAATTCTGCTGTTATTTTGCAATGATTCATATCCAGCTCCGCTCGTTCTCGTTTTTGTTGAGATGGAAGAGCGCTACACGCTAGGATTAACTTCAATCTTGAAATACCAGACCTATTACAATTCTTTCTAAACGCTATCTCGTGTAAAATCTGACGCCTTTTGTTCAGGCCTCTCAAATGCTACAGTGATTCATCACAGCCGGTGACGTAAATTACACACCGTACACTTTCTATTACTCTTATTCTGGCGTCACAAGGCGCTGAGAGCATTTTAAATAATTACCCCCTCCCAGGCCCTTCTGTCTTTGTTCCACTTGTGAGATTAAGAATGCTACTATGAGATGGGATAATCATCATGCATGAGTGTTCCTCCACAAGAGGAAGAGTTCTGTTGAAATAAATTAATCACTTCATTCAGCCTTACAATTCACTTCTTTTAAGAACTGTAACAAAAAACAAAAACAGTAGATGGCTGGCTAATAGAATTGCATTTCCATTCCAACAGTAATGCCTAAGTGTACCGATATAAAAGTGTATTTTCGATAATAAAGTCCTTATGAATTTGTTACTGGCTGTGAAATCTAATGATGTACAGGGTGATCCATACTTAGATGCAAAATTTGAGTGTTAGTGTGTTATTGTCTTAAACCTGCCAGATTAAATAAAATTATTATTACTAATATTATTGTTATTATTATTATTATTATTATTATTATTATTATTATTATTATTATTATTATTATTATTATTATTGAGATCATTTCTCAGAGTAATTTCTGCGAATACAGATCCGAATTTTAACAGTGGCAGAGCTATTGGGATTTTCCGATTTCTGAAATTCGCTACTCTAGGGAATAGCATTCAATGTATCGAAATTTATTCTGAAATCAATGGACATTATTATGATATGTTTCCCGGTCCACTTATTTTTCAATTTCCTGTTCTTATTAATTTTTAAATTATCATTTTTATTGTAATTCAATACATCGAAATTTATACTGAAACCAATGGACATAAAAACGAAGAGTAAAAATTTTTTCTACAGGGTGTTCTGAAAAATAGGTTTCAATATTTAGAGGGGAGGTAGTGTGCATCGAAACAGAAAATAAAAGTCCTACAAACATGAGTCCTCAAATTAATATCTTCTGAGAAATGAGTAAATATTTACCATCACTGTAAGAGCGCATATCTTCCACTACTAATACCTCCTCTCTGAAAATTGGAACCTTTTTTTTCAGAACACTCTGTATATTTGATTGGTCAAGTACTCTCGAATCTAAATCTTTATCCTGATGTTTAACAGACGAGGAATAACAACAATTTCTCTGACATAGAAAACTGTCCAGCATCAGAGACCACTCTGTCACAGATCCTCGGAGACATCTGTCAGCCTAATACGGTAAATTTTGGCGACGAATGTTGGTATAGAGAGGGAGTGAGAATTCTGTCACGTGTCATAAAGCTTCGTCACGGACATTCCAAGCTTATTTACCTTTCGATGGAAGCCTTGCTAACAATTTTTATTCAATTGAGCGTGATTTAAGGCCTCAAAATTTGTATCCCATGACAATTGAATCGGTGAGTGGAAAAGGGGTAACATTCCAAAAAATGCGAAAATAATCTGAGATGGCAAAGTTGTTCATATATCATAGTCCTAACTATTGAGCAGAAAAAAGAGTAATATTTCTACCATCCTAATGCCAATGGCATGACCCGTGTTTTGCAGATGAGTAGAAGAACGGTAACATTCCAGGAATGTTACTTTTATTCCACTCAATAGTGGAGCACTATTGTGTTAGTTTTCATATATTATGCTTCGAACGCTGTAATAATCATTTAGTTTCTTAACCGTTTAGTGCTTTGCTATTACAGGTGTTACAGGTTATGCTTTATCATTCTTTTTTTAGTAGATTATTTTAGGACGTTCTATCAACATCTAGGTTATTTAGCGTCTGAATGAGATTAAGGTGATAATGCCGATGAAATGAGTCCGGGGTCCAACACCGAAAGTTATCCAGCATTTGCTCATATAGGATTGAGGGAAAACCCCAGAAAAAAAACTCTATCAGGTAACTCGTCTCAACCGGAATCGAACCCGGGCCACCTGGTTTTCCGACCCGACGCGCTAGCCGTTACTCCACAGGTGTGGACTGTTTGATCATCGGTATTCTGTCTGCGAGATTTGGAAAATAGTTTTTGAAGTTAGGGTAAAGCGATCGGTTTGGAAGTAAATCCCGAAAAGACAAAGTATATGATTATGTCTCGTGACGAGAATATTGTACGAAATGGAAATATAAAAATTGGAGATTTATCCTTCGAAGAGGTGGAAAAATTCAAATATCTTGGAGCAACAGTAACAAATATAAATGACACTCGGGAGGAAATTAAACCAGAATAAATTTGGGAAATGCGTGTTATTATTCGGTTGAGAAGCTCTTATCATCCAGTCTGCTGCCAAAAAATCTGAAAGTTTTATTACCGGTTCTTCTGTATGGTTGTGAAACTTGGACTCTCACTCTGAGAGAGGAACATAGGTTAAGGGTGTTTGAGAATAAGGTACTTAGGAAAATATTTGGGGCTAAGCGGGATGAAGTTACAGGAGAATGGAGAAAGTTACACAACACAGAACTGCACGCATTGTATTCTTCACCTGACATAATCAGGAACATTAAATCCAGACGTTTGAGATGGGCAGGGCATGTATCACGTATGGGCGAATCCAAAAATGCATATAGAGTGTTAGTTGGGAGACCGGAGGGAAAAAGACCTTTGGGGAGGCCGAGACGTAGATGGGAGGATAATATTAAAATGGATTTGAAGGAGGTGGGATATGATGATAGAGACTGGATTAATCTTGCACAGGATAGGGACCGCTGGCGGGCTTATGTGATGGCGGCAATGAACCTTCGGGTTCCTTAAAAGCCATTTGTAAGTAAGTAAGTAAGTGTCTTTGAGTAAAAAACAACAATGTCAGAAGAGGAAGATAATGAGCCAAGAAGAAAGAAAGGAAAGGTGAACAAGAATACACATACAAAAGAAATGGAGAAAATATCTAGGATTAGGGGAGAAGAGTTTGTAACCTACAAAGGTGTGTTAGTCAAGACAAAAAAAAAACAACAACAACATTGTAACACCGTTTTTATTATTGTTTCTTTTTCCACATTGGAAAAAAAGTATTTGTACGTTTTTTTCGACAATTATGCTATAAAGAAAACTTACCAGTTGTTCAAAATATTTCTGTTCATTTTAATCTCCATTTGACTGGAAAAAGAGTAACATTCCCAAACTTACTTTAAACAGTCAAATCTAAAAAAAAAAAAACAATTTATATATTAATAAACAAATATAAATGCTGAGATACTTGTAACTAGTAGTAAATGTAGCCCATTATAAGTTTTTTGATTAAATTAAAAATAAGTCACAAAACAGTTTTCTTTTATTATCTCGAAAGCATGATTTTGGAATGTTAGCACTTTTCCACTCACCGATTCAATTATCATATTTGAGACACCAATAACGATGATAATAGGCCCTCTTTCCTACCCCTGTCCACCTAAGATCATTCAGTTTGAATTTATTCCCGGTCGGAGAGCTGGGACGCAAACTGTAGACAGGAGAGGGTCATGCTAAGCAATCAACAGATGGATATCATTTTGTGGCGGACCACAGGGCGTTATAAATGAACAACTCTATAATTACCACAAATGTACCCTGCGCACCTAGGACTAGTCTAATTTTGTACTTTTCAAAAAAATTGGCCAGAATCATTAGCTCTTAATTATGCTTTAGCGTGTTTCGCACGTTTTAACATTGTCATGGAGGACAATCACGGTGTTATATAAGGGGATGGGTACGATATCGATTCATTAGTTTGCCTGTGTGAGGTCAGTCAAACCGCGGCCCGGGTTTCAATGGTTATTGCCTGTTACCATGCACCGCGCGGGCACACGTCATGTCGTTTTATTCAAATCGACTAATGCACTTCGCCGGCTCAGAGTGTCGGTAACTAAGCGATATACGACAGCGTCGCATAAACACAACTCACGATATTTTTGTGAACTCAGACTCCATACATGAACTTCATCCCTGACGGAATCTCAGATAACCAACCACACAAAAGAATCAGGATCTGAAGCCCATACAAACTCTATAGGGTTTATATTTTATTTTGTCATTCCACGAAGAACAAAGAGCTTATACAGGGTGTTTCTAAAGCAAACCGACAAACTTTAGGATCTATCGATAACCATTTTAAAACAATTTTTGTTAGGGGATAAATGGATTAGATTAGATTAGATTTCATTAGTCATTATTATACAAATACTATGGACGTAGTCATAATAAAACAAAACAGAGTGAATAAGATTATACTAGAAAAATAAGTTATTAACAAGTATTCACACAAAGTATTCACTAATACTATAAAAGGGATTAATATTTGAGGAGAAAAATTCCCTCCGGCGCCGGGGATCGAGCCCGGGTCCTTGGTTCTATGTACCAAGCGCTCTGACCACTGAGCTACGCCGAATTCAATCCACAGCACCGGACCGAACTCTCCTCCTTCCATGTTTCCCTTTGTGGCCTGACTCCAAGTTAGGCATATACGTTGAAGATTTATGTCCAAGTCAACTGCCATTATACAAGGGGCGCACTCAACTGAGTGACTGTTTGGCCGGGATTCCGCAGTTAAGTGCACAGTAATCTGTACAGAAATATGCACTGATAGCTATGAGAATATTAAAGATTTTATTAATAATATTACAGATATTATTCTAGAGGTCATATTAATAAAATCTTTAATGTTATAGTTAACAGTGCGTGCAGACTTATGTAATCTATTAAACATAGATACTGCCATGGACATAAATTGTTTTTTAGATGTTTCCAGTTTAAAATTAGATTCAGTCAGGTGAAAATTGTATCTTGTATTATAATTATTATGATGATGAGATCTGTGATAATAATTTGCTAAATTTTTCTTTATCCTCAGCAAAGAGGTGAAGATGTAAAGATTAATAACAGTCAGAATAGCCTCATTTATGAATAGTGGCTTATAGTGCGCATCATAAGCAGAACCAGCTACAATACGTAATGTTTTCTTTTCTTTTTTAGAAGGAATAGAATTGTATTCACTACTACTACTACTGCTGCTGCTACTAACTACTACTACTACTACTACTACTGCTGCTGCTACTACTACTGCTGCTGCTGCTACTGCTGCTGCTGCTGCTGCTACTACTACTACTGCTGCTGCTACTACTACTACTACTGCTGCTACTACTACTACTACTGCTGCTGCTTCTACTACTACTACTGCTGCTGCTGCTACTACTACTACTACTGCTGCTGCTTCTACTACTACTACTGCTGCTGCTGCTACTACTACTACTACTGCTGCTGCTGCTACTACTACTACTACTGCTACTACTACTACTACTACTGCTGCTGCTGCTGCTACTACTACTGCTGCTGCTGCTACTACTACTACTACTGCTGCTGCTGCTACTACTACTACTACTACTGCTGCTGCTACTACTACTACTACTACTACTACTACTACTATAACTACTACTGCTGCTGCTGCTGCTACTACTACCACTACTACTACTACTACTACTGCTGCTGCTACTGCTGCTACTACTACTACTACTACTGCTGCTGCTGCTACTACTACTACTACTACTACTACTACTGCTGCTGCTACTAACTACTACTACTACTACTGCTGCTGCTGCTACTGCTACTACTACTACTACTACTACTACCACTACTACTGCTGCTGCTGTTGCTGCTACTACTACTACTGCTGCTGCTGTTGCTGCTACTAACTACTACTACTACTACTGCTGCTGCTGCTGCTACTAACTACTACTACTGCTGCTGCTGCTACTAACTACTACTACTACTACTACTACTACTACTACTACTACTACTGCTGCTGCTACTAACTACTACTACTACTACTACTACTACTACTACTGCTGCTAACTACTACTACTACTACTACTACTACTACTACTACTACTACTACTACTACTACTGCTGCTGCTGCTACTAACTACTACTACTACTGCTACTGCTGCTACTACTACTACTACGACTACGACTACGACTACGACTACGACTACGACTACGACTACTATTATTATTATTATCAATAATTGTCTTATTTTTTATACTTTGTATGTTTCATTTATTTTGACCTGCTTTTTTTTTCGTTGTTGGTAACTCTATAGCATCTATTAGATGCTTTATGGTTGTGCTAACAGATGGAGTTACATGCCAACAATGTGACGCTGAAACGTGTATTCAGGTTTCTGCCCAGCGACAGTCCTGATGTATTTTTATATTTGTGATGATTGGTTAATTAATATTAACCCGGCACACTCACAATCACACTCACATTCATATAAATTTCCAGACTCTAGACAGCCAGGGAATTCCTCTTCTTCAAGAAAAATTTACCTAGAGCCGAACACGGTAATCGAATCCGGGACCTCTTGAGACCACGGAGGCAGTCAATTTTTGACCTGCTGTTCACATTTTATTATGCTTTTTCCTTTCTTTCTATATGTTATATATTACGTCTGACTTCTACTTACTTCTTTACATTATATTATTATCATCTTATTCAGTTTTGTGTGTAAAATTGTTGAGTATTTTGTAAATTTGTAAATGTGTTTTTTGTAACACAGTTTTACTCCTGGTTGAGTGTTAGAGAAGGCCGTATGGCCTTAACTCTGTCAGGTTAAATAAATTATTATTATTATTATTATTATTATTATTATTATTATTATTATTATTAACATTAGATACACTATAACTATTTCCCCATACAGAATTACCATAGGTTATTGTACTATTGAAGAAGGCAAAATAAGCACTTCTTACGTATGTTTTAGGCACCAGCGATTTCAATTCGCTTAATAAATAAATAAATAACCCTTGAGAGTTTAGTACAAACATAATCAATATGTGGAGCCCAAGATAATTTGGGATCCAGTAAAATTCCTGAAAGTTTAGCAGATGGCAGATAGTTATAAATTGTGGAGTCAACGTAAACAATACCATGTTCTGTCTTAGCCTGATTTAAACAAAACCCATTAGCCTCAAACCAGGCAGCTGCTTCGTTAAAGGAATTGTCCATAACAAACTTTATATCAATTATGTCATCATTAGTATGATACAAAGTAGTATCATCAGCAAATACAATCGAGTTACTATAAATATTTTTAGGCCAATCATTTGTCATAATTAAAATAATAGGGGTCCCAAAACAGAGTAATGATTTGCAGTATATTGAGTTCAGACTGCTAATTTTACTCTCAGTCTTTTACATTTCTTTTTCGTTATTTTGTTTGTGTTTTTCTGGGTAAAATTAATACATATAACATTAATGATTTATTAATTAAATTATAGGCCTATACTGGGTGGAAGATTTTCAGCGAGAATAGATGATGTTATATGTAACAAAAAACTTTACTCTAATACCATATTGATAGAAAGTTCATAGTTTTTCAGGAAAAAAGTTTCTTTTTTCAAATGTTTAATGCGCTCTTATTCGGAAATTATTGCGAGCAGGATCGTGATTATTGTCCACTGTATACGAGATGTAGGAGGTTTGTTACATTTTTCAGATAATGAGAATGGAATAATTATGGTTTTATTTTCGTTGATAGGAAGATAATTTATGTCAAACCATTTTTTATTATATGCATCATACCAGGTTTTTCCACCAAAAAGTAAAACTGTGTATATAAAAATAAATTATTCATTAAACGACATTCAAAAACAATTTTATTAAATTTGTAGCAGAAAATGTGAATTTTCACAAGGATTTTTTCACTTTCGGATCACTGTGCACTGGCCGAAATTTCATGAGAAAATTTCTTACCACAATGAGGACTCGAACCAATGCTCCTTCCGTAACGCGAGACCCAGGCAGGATACCTTAAATCAGGACGCCACGATGCGGGAGTCCTGTGACATTACCTATAATACTTCTTTCCATGCAACTTCCATTTCTATTTCTTCTTGACTCTTACACTTTTACTACGTCACACTACTTTTGACCAATAAAACGGTACGAAAGGACGTCTTTCAACCAATCATGGCTGCTTATCGCACAATTTTATCGCGTCCTTAGCATTTGTTTAATTTTATTGCGTCCCTAGCATTTGTTTATTTTTATCACTACCCTAGCATTTGTTTCTTTGTTTGCCAACATTTCAAACTGCACTGGTCTGGACGTCAAAAAACAGAAAATTGCAAACTACTCCAGTCGATGCACAGCAGTTTCAAATATGACTCACATTGGCATTCAAGAACAAGAATTAATAAAGATCACTGGTCATAGCTATGCATCTTCCCTGAAACCCTATTTACAAATAAATGAAAAGCAGCATTCGGAAATCCTGAATAAGTTGAGGGATACACCATGTATATCAACGAGTTCACTTCTTTTAAGAACACGTCCAATATAACATCAACTGAACCACCAACCACTAAAACATTCAAATTTGAAAACTGTACCTACTTTCAATAATTGTTTCTTTCTTTTTATTATTCATGTTTATTTTTTATTTCATCATCGTTTCTTGTTTATTTCATCATCCCTAATTAAAACTTTTCTAACTCTCGTTTATATTATTTAGGTTATGTTATAGCTCCTGCTATATGATATTATGAATATTCAGGTATCAGAGATTGTTTAATACTAAGATTTATTGAAAATCATCTGTCAAGTGACGTTGATTACTGGGATCGGGATAATAGAAGTGGAATGCAACTGGTTTAATAAAAATGAAACTGAATCTACGAAGTCTTCTTGACCAGTAACCTTCCAGAGTACAATGAAGATTCCATAGTTGGCACAGCTGATAAGAAAACAGCCATTCAAGAATACACTACTGCCATCTACTAGAGTAATATTTATAATTTTGAGATGGTACAAATTTTAAGACAGTTTTGTATTTTCGTAAGTCAATATTTTATTGTATTGGAGTACTTCGTTACTTCTAATCTTTATATACTTTCTTCTAATCGTGTAATAGTCAGTTAAATCCCACTCGAGTTTTGATTTTCTCTAGATAAATCAAAACCTCTAGTGAGATTACTGTTGATAAAATTGCAGCAACGCAATACAATTCAATCCTCCAGAATTTGTGACATTAATCTGGACCACCTTCCATAAAGAACGTCAGGAAAATGGAGCTAAATATATTTGTTTTTATTTAAGAAAGCCGCCTTTTCAAGCTAACTCTGCATTAATTGCTGCCTTGCGTGGCACTCGTCCGCAAATCCTCTGTGATATATTGCGTGGAGGCGAAGGGCATTATCCTTTGTAGTCACTGGGACTTGCCACTAGCAATTAAACTGTGTTCACATTAGCTTATATTTCACGTCACTAGTGCAACAGCCCCTCGCGCCGAAGAGTGATACATTATGCCAAACTTTTAACACTAGAAATGCCATATGTGTAATATTTCTTCTTCCTTTAGTAAATGCGGAAATTTTAACGTCATATTTCTTCATTTAATAATATTTTACTTCCTCCATTCCAAAATATGGTATAGTAACAAACAAAATAATTTTGATTATTGCGCATGCGTGCACGAAATGTTTCGCGGTGTGTTATTCTGTTCAGAAGTGAAGGGGCTATCAGACAGTGCAGTTGTGAATGATTATAATCTTCTGTAGTGCATCAAACTATAATATTTAAATAGTTCATTATGAACAGAAATCAAATGGATGGCCAGTTTCTTTCCCTTCCATTGGATACAACGCCGAATAGCTACATATTACACTAGTCAGACTAGACTTCAGATGTATACAAACAATTTCTTTTTCCTCCGACACATATCGTCAAGTGAGATATACTGCCTGTTAATAATAGATGTACATATCGCCGGAATCTTAATCACAGGATAAGAGCATACTATAACCCAGCGGTGGCGAAAATGTAATCGTGCGCCGAGTCACTGTGTAGCCTGCAACGTGCATAGCACCTATGGAGGGATGCGGACACCCGAAGGGGAAGTGAAGCAACTGTCTGACTTATTAACGGATTTTCATTTTCCTTACGTCAAGCACTTAAATATAATTTTATACAGTACAAGGTTACAAACTAATGTTTAGTACGTGTAACGAAGAAAGAAATGAACAATATCACAACCTAAAATTAACTGTCTTTAGAATGTCTCTGCGACAAAGTTTCAAAATCAGGAATTATGTCGCTTACTGCCAGTCGTAGTTGATCACGAGGGTATTTGTCTGTCAGTCGTGATCTAGATTTGGTTTTTACTATTTTAATTGTTGAAAATAATTTTTCACAAACGTAAGTTGTAGCGAACATGGCTTCAACAGAGCAAGAGAAAGAATGAAGCTTCGGATATTTATTTTTTGACAAAGATTTGAAAGTTCAACATTTGTCAAGTCCTTACATCTAGCTTTCATTTGACATCACATAGTAAATCAGTGAGTTCAAATTGAAGAGCTAACCACATTATTCGTACATCTGATGAAAAAGAGTCGACGTACAGAGACGATGATGATGATGATGATGATGATGATGATGATGATGATGATGATGGACGACAACAACAATAACTCTTAACCTTTTAATGTTTCATCAGTAAATGTAGTATAATGCCGTTTATGTTATACAACCGTTTTCCTCGTAATACTTGTGAACAAATCATACATTTAATATTCTCACCATATAGGCAGCAAAAAAAATGCGTCCTCCCATCCTACTTGGAACTTTCGTACATGGTTTCGAGAGAGACATATGCCACTCGCAGGTCAGAGACAAATACAAATGGAACGGATTTTGACTCCAGTGAGTGAGAGGGTGGGGGTTGGCGGAGGTTAGAAGCAAGCGAAATGCACAGTTATCACTGCGAGCCACACTGTCTCGCGAGTCACGTTCTCGCCACGGCTGCTATAACCTAATAATATCATGCCGTATGATAGCACAGTATAGCATAAGATATCATACCTTACTGTAATAGGGCCTACGTCATACCATAACATTCTATACTATACCATAGAAAACCATACTGTAACTATCATACCATATCATACCACTACACAGATACTATATGATACTAATCCATAGCATACTATGAAATATCATACCATAACATAGCATACCATACCATAACATACTCCTACCATGCCATACTACAACATACCATACCATACTATTGTATAGCATATCGTACCATATCATACCATAAGATATCATGCAATACAACAACATAACATAACATAACATAGGGCCTAACATAACATAACAGAACATAACACAGGGCCTAACATAACATAACATAACATAACATAACATAACATAACATAACATAACATAACATAACATAACATTAGGGCCTAACATAATATAACATAACATAGGGCCTAACATAACATAACATAGGGCCTAACATAATATAACATAACATAACATAGGGCCTAACATAATATAACATAGGGCCTAACATAACATAACATAGGTCCTAACATAACATAACATAGGGCCTAACATAACATAACCAAACATAGCATAACATAACATAACACAACATAGGGCCTAACATAACATAACATAACATAACATTAGGGCCTAACATAACATAACATAACATAGGGCCTAACATAATATAACATAACATAAAGCCTAACATAACATAACATAGGGCCTAACATAACATAACATAAGGCCTAACATAACATAACATAACATAACATTAGGGCCTAACATAACATAACATAACATAGGCCTAACATAATATAACATAACATAAGGCCTAACATAACATAACATAACATAGGGCCTAACATAACATAGGGCCTAACATAACATAACACAACATAACATAGGGCCTAACATAACATAACATAACATAACATAACATAGGGCATAACACAACATAGGGCATAACATAACATAACATAACATAACATAACATAACATAACATAATATAACATATATAAAAGCACAGTACATCATAGGATGCCATACCACTGCATACCAGGGTTCAAGCCACAGTCGCATTTGTCGCATTTTGCTACTCGACTTCTAAAAATGCGACAAACTTTGAATGTAAATGTGCAAAAATTCGACAACCACATTGGACTTCAGAAACGAAGATGGTAATGGAGAAAATGAAATCAGATATTTGCTTGAACTAATCTGATTTAAATGAAATGCTAATAGCATGGGCAATGTTCAAAAAGGTATTGAGCAATAGATGTTCAGGAACTGATTTCAAAGAGTTGGTGCAATTCATATAAGTTAAGTGAACAATTTCTTCTAATTGATTTATATAATTCCATCGCATACTGTAAATTGTGAGCGAGGATTTAGTTACATGAACCGCCTTTGAGTAAAAAGAGATAGCACTCTGCTAACAATAAATCTTGAAGGGTCTACTAGTAAAGAATTTCAATATTTAGAGTGCCCATAAAATAACGTATTTTAAAGTGACGTAAGTTCAGCAGTAATTGATTCTAAATATACCTACGTGTAATGATTTACTTACATAAATATATCTAAAATGTGGTAAGATGGATTGAAAGTAATAAAACTCCAAGAAACAAATTACATAAATTTTTGTTTCTGTTTTGTTTATTAATTTTATCTTTCTGCACAATTATTTACAATATTGCACAAGCATTTCGCAATTTGCAGAAATACAATTTCTCTTTTGTGCATTTTTGCGAAAACTATTTATTTTCTAGCTTCAACCCTGCAGCATACCATACTATAATATACCACATCATACTACAGCATACCAAATTATAACATAAAACTCCATAGCATACCATACTACAACATATATCATATTACAACATACCATATCATGCCATACCTGATACTGCCTGATCTTGAAATGCGGGCTTATGACAACACAGAAGGAATGTAATGCAAGTGATACTACACTATTTTCCTACGACAAGGAGATTCCTTCCTCTATCCCGTTGAGAATCGAACCTGTCCGCTGAATTTAAGGCTAGAAAAGGTCCAAATTTTCTTCCAGTGAAGAACCCGTTTGAAATAAACAGATATAAATTGTTTGGATTATTGGTTATTTTTTCCAGTTACTGAAGAGTGGTCCGAAACGCTGCAGCCTCTAGTGGACTTATTGTACCCTACCACAACCTGAACGCACATTGCTGCTTCCTCAAGCTGCTGCCATCTATACGTTAATCAGAATATTACATAACGCAGTCACCGATTTGGGTAGTTATACTTTAAAGATGTTAATGAATATTGAAATGTATAGTGAGGGTGGAATGATGGAAGAAAATGGGAGAAACCAGAAAAAATCTGTCAGGTATCTTCATTTTGTACACCACAAATACGACGCAGACCACGGTGGTAATCGAACCCTGGTCTGCAGTCATCGTAAGCAAGCGCTGTTCCTATTGAGCTACGAAGGCGCGTTCAAGTATTGATCCAAAAATGATTTGATCTTAAAGAAAGATATTTAAAACGACGGTGAAACACACACAAGCACGCACACTATTTTCTTTACTGTACAACTGCACATTAATGATTCATGGAACCAGACATTTGCGTTTCGCCATTTAGAACAGCAATTCTGCGATGGTAATCAAAATGTAATTGAGTGAATAATTTAACGAAATAGAACAAGGGGACAGAGGCGCAACATGCGGCGAGAGATGTACGGCCATGTTAGAATTTTGTCACCATGTTTCTGTATATCCGGGTTTATTATTACATTAAACGAAACAACAGTTCTAGCAGTCCTTTGGACTCTATCGATAAGAGTTTAGTTAAATATATCGAGAGGATATCTATCACGCAAGCTTCAAATACACAAAATATACACTTTACATATAATGCACGTGATTTCTTTCGCAGTCGGTGTGAGGTAACTGCGATTAAATGCCGTGATAGCTTTTTCACTGCTTTTTTTGGCTGGATCGTGCCTTTGGCCTACAACAGTCTGTCATGTGCCTGATTATCAATTGACTTAACTCCGAATAAGTACAGGTTATGGTTAAACATAAACTGGGGTTACTAAAATCTGATTTTCAGTGACCAGGAAATACGCATTTTGTACTTTACAGACATAATAAATAATCAGGGTTTGGAATTGAACGGGTTACATAAGCTTCTTGTCTATGCGGATGACGTGAGTATGTTAGGAGAAAATACACAAACGATTAGGGAAAACACGGAAATTTTACTTGAAGCAAGTAGAGCGATCGGTTTGGAAGTAAATGCCGAAAAGACAAAGTATATGATTATGTCTCGTGACCAGAATATTGTACGAAATGGAAATATAAAAATTGGAGATTTATCCTTCGAAGAGGTGGAAAAATTCAAATATTTTGGAGCAACAGTAACAAACATAAATGACACTCGGGAGGAAATTAAACGCAGAATAAATATGGGAAATGCGTGTTATTATTCGGTTGAGAAGCTCTTATCATCCAGTCTGCTGTCCAAAAATCTGAAAGTTAGAATTTATAAAACAGTTATATTACCGGTTGTTCTGTATGGTTGTGAAACTTGGACTCTCACTCTGAGAGAGGAACATAGGTTCAGGGTGTTTGAGAATAAGGTGCTTAGGAAAATATTTGGGGCTAAGCGGGATGAAGTTACAGGAGAATGGAGAAAGTTGCACAACACAGAACTGCACGCATTGTATTCTTCACCTGACATAATCAAGAACATTAAATCCAGACGTTTGAGATGGGCAGGGCATGATCACGTATGGGCGAATCCAGAAATGCATATAGAGTGTTAGTTGGGAGACCGGAGGGAAAAAGACCTTTAGGAAGGCCGAGACGTAGATGGGAGGATAATATTAAAATGGATTTGAGGGAGGTGGGGTATGATGATAGAGACTGGATTAATCTTGCACAGGATAGGGACCGATGGCGGGCTTATGTGAGGGCGGCAATGAACCTTCGGGTTCCTTAAAAGCCATTTGTAAGTAAGTAAGTAAATAAATAACCTTCTCTATTACAAAAAAATATATATTACATGCCAAGAAACAAGGAGAACTCGAGGAAAGAAAGCGAAAAAAATCCTGAATGACATCACTGGAATAACAAGAAAATTACATAGGACAAGTAGCAAAATACCTTTGTTACTATCACGTTATAATTTGGGAAAGTTCTTGACAGAGTGGTGAGGAATCAAAGATATAAGATGGCTGACACTTCAATACTACCAACGTTGAACCTAAAGGACTAATATTACTAAAAAGGTTATATTACTGTGCTCCAACCACGAGAAAGTCTCTGCCGGATGAGACGAAGGAGGGTAATGCTGTGAATGAATGTTGATGTCATAAGACGTCATAAGGTCACACACGTGGATACTCTTATCTCTATTGGCTAGCTCTCACAGCACAAACCATAACATTGATACAGACATATTGATACTACCCTAGTTACAAAATTAGATCACAATTCTGTGGTGTTCGGGTAAAGGGGTAAAAGTAATTTTTTTTGTCCAGGTGGAATTTTGTTGCCCAGATGAACACACAAGTTAAATTATACAAGTGGGTGTGCAAAACTCAAAGAATACTAGCAGTTGATGTGTTTTATTTGTGTAGAAAATTATTTGTAATAAAGGTTCCAAGTTTAATTTTCATCTATTTCCGAACTCATTTTTATGACTTATCTCCCTTTACCCAAACACCACAGAATTAATCTCCTGGTCTTTTAATCTCTTCATACAGGAAATAACATATGCAGGAGAGCGCATGGTTTTTAAACTGGCGTTATAACGGTAATATTATTTATCTACTTCTTTCCAATAGATGATGCAATAGTAAGCACATTTCTTTCACGGTTGATCTCCTGGTTGGAGAACAGTATGTGATGTGATGAAAACAACACGTGCATAGAACGACTGGAAAAATAATGTTCAACAATGAAAACTCGTTGCTCTTGGGAAAACGACATGTTTGCCGATCAACAAACAAAGGACTAACTGCAAGCGTCAGTGTATACATACACATCACAATGACGTCTTAAATTTGTTGCTGTTAATACCCATGGTGCTATCTAGCGGTAGCCGATAGCACTTTCCAACTGCACTACTCAAAATAGACGCTATAATTTTAATGTGCACGACTTTTGGATCGCACTGTAGTTTCGCTGCAAAAGCAGTTCACTGCCACGGTGCGCTCTGGTGGCTCATGCATGTGATCGTGATATCTACTCCATGATTTGAATTTCAGAACGACGCATGGTACAATAATTATAGTAATTTTAGACAGACTGCACTTAAACACACGTGACAAATTAATTATATTATTTCCTTGCTTTGTAAATTAGTTTAGTACTGGAAACACAAACTGAATACAAACTTTTCACGATACAACAAATATAGCTGGAACACTTGTTTATTATTATATCAATAACGTATAGCAGTGATGTCAAAGCAAGCGCATTTTTCTGACCTTGACGTCGTGCGCGGGCATCAAGCGCTAAGTATGGAAATAGGAAGGATTGTGTATATGAATAAGCAGCCTGTTGGATTAAGAAAACGGTGGTGCACAAACTTCAGACGGAACGTGAGATTTTATGTTGTTATTTTTATATGCCTTCTTTCTGTTTAATATTATCTAATACCAATTTCTTAATATTGCAGTTGTGTTTTAAATGTTAATAACATAATAAAGAGTTAAGAAGGAATATTCACATAAATTCCATAGTAGTACAACTATACTGTACTACATGGATGAAACACATCATTTATGAAGAAAGTGATATCCAAAAAAAAAAAAAAAAAATGGGATTGAAATTGATGGTACCTTTAGCCTTATAAAAGTAATCAATAATCAAAACAATATTACAGTACAAAGTAAAGTTATCTAGGTGCTGTATATGTTTTAGGTGTAACTAATATAACATAACAAAACTCTTATCGCATTATGCTTTAAGGTGGTATTGGTAAGCAACTTCCTATCATCAGAATATTAAATTATTTTCTCGAAATCTGCTGAAGCTATAGAGCTGACATTTTTACAACACATGGGCACGTATCTTTTGCTTATGATGCAACAGAGTTGCTTTGTTAATTCATTTCCTTACAAACAATTTCCATGCGAATATTTTCAAAATTTTCAATACACTATCTTCAGTAATAAGTATTTACGGTATATTAGATTTACGAAAACATTCTGTAAGGCTACTAAATAAATAGGCCTATATCTGAAAATTTCACTTTTCTATTAAAAAAGTTGAGAAAATATTTCTTTTGAATAAAAAAGTCAAACTTTCGAAAAATGAGCATTAAAATTAAAACTTATAGTGCTCTTATACTTCTCAGACAAATCTAAAAATTAACATGGATACAGTTTTAATAAGTTCTCTTCCCTTTATCCATTGAATCAGTGCTGGCCATCCCTGTATATAGCTCGACCAAGCGGCATACACTACCTCTCTCGTCTGTCTCTTTCCTTTCCGCTGTAAAGCGCTCAGGCTGTCCTGAGCTCTAAAGCGCGCGCTTGCGCATATGGGCATCAATTGACATCACTGACGTATAGCCTTTGAAAAGTATCTGATAGGATAAAAGGACATTATGTAAATAATAACACTTATTCACGAGAGTCAGAACTCCGTTCTATTGGTACAGAAAACAAACGCAGTGGCCTGCGTGAGATATTCTGGAGTAGCAATAAGAGGCTTTAATAAGGAGACCTGCGGCGGGATGGCAAAAGGTTTATTCAATACACCTGAACCACGTAACGGCGAACAGGGTTTTAAAAGGCAAGAGACAAGCTCTCCAAATATGTGTTCAGTTTCAGTATGTTTGAATCCTCGTTCTAAGCCTTTCTTTCACTTCCATTCCACCCAACCGGGGTCGGTATCTTCGCCACTAATCTGCCAATTGAGATGCGCTCAATAATTTCCCAGAAATCAGATTCCAAAGTGTTCATTCGACTTTACTTCAAAGCGCGACTCAGACGCACGCTTGAGAGCGCCGAGCTCGGCAGCCTCTATAAACTCATATTTGGAAGCACCACTTGCAACAGTAGTTTGCCGGTGCCTTCTATATTTCGTTACCGAGGTATGAAGTTTTTGATCGATGCCGTTCTGCGGCTAGCAGTTCAGCAACCCGTAATTACCTCGTGTTCAACTGCCGCTAATGGGAAATCGCAGCTTTTTATCTGTGATCCGAGTTCCCCCCCCCCCGGCTGGCCGGCTTACCTGTGCCACCCTCTTGCCCCACTCGCCCCGCATTACTTCCCCCTCATGGAGCAGTGGCGGGTTTACAACAAAAATTACATTTAAATTCGTCCTCCATAAATTACACGGACTCCCTCTGCTCCTCTCCGCACCCCTGGGCTGTCCAATATTTTCACCAAGCTGTATCTCTCAAATGATTATTTCTTTCTATTCCCTGCACAAGCTACTAGTGTTTTTTTCTGACCCCGCTGGTGATAGTGTTGGAAGAGCTTTAACTTTTAATTTCTCTTTACTAAGCCCCGATTGTATATACCATTTAATCTCAGATCAGATATTAAATTGATCCTTGTTTCAGCTGATCTTGGAATTTTGTGTTGTATAAAGTCTAATCTGAGATTAATTTGTCTCAAGCTAAAGTCAACTTTGACTGAAGAAATTTCTCCGATTAAGTTAGATGATCCAAGTTCAGTTATTTCTTTTCTGTTTGAAATATACGAGTGACAGATTGTGCAAATAAAACAGCCATTATTATTAATATTAATAGATATGTTAGGTACATTTATATATATATTTCTTTCAATTTCTTGCCTTAATACACAAACATTCTTATATTTTATAAGGCTCTATCGTGTTCAGCAGTATCAAATAACGTAACCTGTAATTATATTATGTTTATAACAACCATTAATTATTAATGGATATGATAGGTACATTCATAAATGTTCAATTAACTGTATTACTAAACGAAAATTGTCGTTTTATAAAGCTTTATTATGTTTACCAGTATCAAACACCATAACATGATAACAACTTGGAGAACAGTCAACCTTCTTCTTATTGTCCGCCATTATTTACATTGCAAAAAAAAACAGTGTCTCCAACAGAGTGTAATACGAAAGTCGCGAAAAAGTAGTTGTAAAGTTGCTAGATTTCTCATTATCAACAAAGAAAGATTAAATTTTGTCACTATGGGGTGCCAAAAAGGTCACTAAATCCCTATTTAAGCAATATAAAAGTTAAAAGAAATTGTTGTTGAAAAATAGTTAAAATCGCTGGATTGGCAACACTGAACAAACCTGTCCGCACGGTCCGCACATCACGTATTTCACCTGTTTATGCGATGTTGCCAAATCCTTTTCACTTAGATTGCATTTGAACCAAGGTAATTTGATCGCAGAAAAGTTTTATACAATAGAAGAAGTGTCTGAACTCGGTTTACTTTTCGATCTTCGATCAAAGTTGATCTTTAGTTAGGGAGTTATATACAATTGGGCATAAATCTAAATGTGTATGCTCCTGTAGTCCACGCTAGAGCGACACATGATCTTCCTATGTCGACAATACCTTCTTTCATTGTCACACGTCATCACATTATTTCAGTCCAACTGACACTCTTTAGACTTTATAACATCACATGTCTACCGGTAAGGTGAGAGGTACACCAGTGGCTTACAAAAATTTAGTGACAGCTAAATGAACAAAACTTTTCATGCTTAATATACATACATTACACTTTATAAAACACTATTCAGAATATTAAAATACTTAATAATTATACCTGTAAAAATAATATCAAATTTGCATATTTTTTTCAACCGTAAAGCATTTATATAGTAAAATATACAATTGACTCAATATCTGCATGATTCTTTTAGTGGAATGTTTTAAAGACCTACATCAACGACATATCTAGGATGTTTTACCTATTCCTTCAGGAAATATTTTTTTCTTAATAAAAAATGTTAGAACATTTATTTATTTATTTATTTATTTTTATTTATTCGAATGACAGGTACATAAAGAACTTATCTTTGACCTAAACACAACCTCGAGATTAAAACAATATAACTTGATACAACTTAAAATTAAATCCAATAAAGTATATTCTACATGTTTATTGTATTCAGGATCCTTGTGGTTACTCAAATTGCTTGAGCTGATGCCTTTATAAGGGTATATGTACGTGAACGATCAGAAATATTATCAGAAAATGCAGGCTTTAAATTTCTAAAATTTTATAAGAAAACGAACTCACAATTGGACAAAAATTACAAGGTAACACAACAAGACTTATTAGAACTTAAATATCTGATAAAAGTATAGAAAAAGGCTACTAATAATATTTTTCAAACCAGTTTTATCAAGTTATGAAAAAAATCTGCATTTACATCATTTGGTAACCATAACATCCTTATGATCTCTCCGACATCTTTAATATTTTTCCTGCATGTTGTAAACACTTATTCCTGAAAAGTAGATTACTTTCAGACATATAGAGTTGTTTATTTTAATGCAATTATTTTTTTTTATTTGTCCTACATAAAATATATTACAATTTATATAATGTTTTGTGACCTAATTTTTCTGTTTTCAAAGAAATGAGCATTATTGTAGGTAGTCTATCTTTTGCATAAATGCTTGTTAAATCAGTGTACAAAATTTCAGAATCCTGTCTCTAATGGTTGTGAAGTTATGAAATAATATGTGTGAAAATTGTTAAATTTTGGAAAATGTATTTTAAAGTAAAAAGTGAATTCTAAAAAATTTTATTAGTACCATTATTTGTACTTTTATCAGACATTTAAGTTCTAATAAGTCTTATTGTGGTTGTAATTTTTGTCCAATTGTGAGTTCATTTCCTTATAAAATTTTAGAAATCTAGAGCTTGCATTTTCTGATAATATTTGTGGTCGTTCACATACATATACCCTTAATGAATAAATAATAATAATAATAATAATAATAATAATAATAATAGTAGTAGTAGTACTAAAACAAAATCCTTGAAGAACTAAACAGAGGCATGAGGCTTCCCGCTTCCCAGTATCTGGCACATTCTGTTTGAGATTTTAGAGCTGGACAGCGTTGGAGATGATCCCTATTCATCGCTTCTTGAAGGTCACAAAGGGTACAGGTTGGATGTTGATAAATACCGAAACGGTAGAGATGCTGCGCCAAGCAGTCATGACTAGTTGCAAGGCGGAAATGCGCGACTGCCAATCTCCTTGATCTGTTAGGTATTGATAGAAAGTCCCTTCTCCAGTGTTTGGCGTACATTTTTCGTGCAACTTTATGGGAGTGGATGTTGCGGGCAACTTCTTTGATGTACAGTTTTTGTCTGGAAGGGTGTTGGTTTAGGAGATGTTTGTAAAATTTTAGCACCTTTTTTTGTCAAGGCATCGTCCTGCTCATTGCCAAATAAGTTACAGTGCCCGGGGACCCACTGTAGTACCACGATTTTGTGTTTTGCTTGTAACAATTGCATGGGATTTTGACAGTCTTGGATTGATGAAGACTAAGGGTCTGAGGAAACTATAGTTTCTATGGCTGCTTTGGAGTCGCACAGGATGACAAAAATTTAATGATGAAAATTTAATTTCGGAATATGTATGATAAGAACTTACTTGTGTTAAATTTTAACGTACCTTGTTAACATCTTTCGACCTATTTTGGGTCATCTTCAGAACTGGTCTTGTTTCCTATGTGGGTGCGTTCGTAGTGTAGAGTCAAAGAGTGTATGTGTTTTGAAATTGAGTTGTGTGTTGAGAATATCGTTGGGGTGTGTTTTCGTGTGTCTGTATATTTCATATTGTTCTAGTGTGTTGAGTTTCTGGCTTTTTGGTTGGATGTGCAGTATTTCCATGTCTGTGTTGATGTCTCTGTAGGTGTGGTTGGCATTTGTGATGTGTTCTGCATATGTGGAGATGTTTTGTAATTTTGTTATGGCTGTGATGTGTCCTTTGTAACGTGTTTGAAATGATCTGCCTGTCTGTCCTATGTAGAAGTTTTTGCAGGTGTTACATTTGAGTTTGTATACGCCTGTGTGGTTGTATTTGTTTGTTTGTGTTGTTTGTGTGTTGAGATGTTTTTGTAGAGTGTTATTTGTTCTGTATGCGATGTTGTAATTTAATTTCTTGAATGAGGTTGCAATTTTATGTGTGTTTTTGTTTTAATATTGAAGAAAACGAGGCTGAGGCGTTTGCCTGCCGATCCGGGGTTACGGTCGGACGTGGGTTCAATTCCCGCGTGGGCTGATGATCTGGTTGAGATTTTTCCGAGGTTTTCCCCAACCGTACATAAGAGGTAATCTATGGCGAATCCTCGGTCTCATCTCGTCATCATCAATCCAATCGACGCTAAATAACCTAGTAGTTCATATAGCGTGAAATAACCAACTAAAAAATACACATGGCGGAAATCGCTTGGCGTGGAGTCAATGTCTAGTTTCCACGTAAGACACACAGACATTACGTTCATATTATCTGAACATATGTTCATAGACGATATCCTACCCTACGACCCTTGATTAATAGCAACTTTGAAGCTCCGTGACTTGTCAGATGTGTAATCATGCTACGGTCGGCTACAGGCGACGAAACAAGTTCTATGCGTAAGTGCGTGTAGTCTAAACTGACAGGCGTTTCATAATACGATCATTCATAAAACATCCGACCGTAAAAACCTTAACACATTTATGGGAAAACTAATTATTAAAGGAAGAGAAAAAGTAAATAGGGCGTTGTTTTACATGCATTTTCCTGAAACAAATACCAAAATATTTCCACGTATACTCTTAAGAGTCAGTTTACTTACATACATGGCTTTTAAGGAACCCGGAGGTTCATTGCAGCTCTTACATAAGCCCGACATCGGTCCCTACCCTGAGCAAGATTAATCCAATCTGTACAATCATATCCCACCTCCCTCAAATCCACTTTAATATTATCCTCCCATCTATGTCTCGGCCTCCCCAAAGGTCTTTTGACCTCCGGCCTCCCAACTAACACTATATGTATTTCTGGATTCGCCCATACGTGCTACATGCCCTGCCCATCTCAAACGTCTGGATTTAATACTCCTAATTATGTCAGGTGAGGACTACAATGCGTGCAGTTCTATGTTGTGTAACTTTCTCCATTATCCTGTAACTTTATCCCTCTTAGCCCCAAATATCTTCCTAAGCATCTTATTCTCGAACACCCTTAACCTCTGTTCTTCTCTCAAAGTGAGAGTCCAAGTTTCACAATCATACAGAACAACCGGTAATATAACTTTTATAAATTCTAACTTTCAGCTTTTTTGAGAGCAGACTGGATGACAATATTTGGGTTTAATAGAAATAAAAGTTTACTTGTAAGTAGGTTTAATTTTGCTTAGGTAGGCCTATGCTTTATAGTAGACGTTTATAGGATAGTTTTTATTTATAGTCCTAGGTTTATTATATTTACTTATTTATGGTTATAACCAAAGGACGGATCAGAGTGACTTCTTACAAGTTTACTAACCATTTACTATAGTCTGTTTATGTTGAAGCACAGATGGTGACTCCAGAAGTACACAACGGGCGTGTACCTGCAATGTCCGTACAGTTGTGTCAAAAGAATGCGTACACTGTGCTGTACATGACGGCTATGAATTTGTACTCCGTTATAAAGCACTACTTGTATTTACGTGTAAAGTGAATACTACGTAGTCTGTGCATTGGAGTGGACAATAATGTACATGAGGAGATTGTCGAAAATGAACGTTCTGCGTCTCTCACTTAAACAAAAATTATATCGTGAGAAACTCCTTTCGACATCGCAAGACGTAATAGGTGCATACAAATAATATACTATATCAGGAATATCAATATCAATATCTGATATATTTCTTTCACTGTTTGATATCGAGGGCTCTATTTTTTTTTTTGCAGTAACATATCTCGCTCGCCCTACATGATTGAAAAAACATTATTTTTTGCTAACACATTCTGAAGTTTCTCGTTCACTTTTTTCGTAACTTCCGGCTTTGGTTTCCTTAAGTTTTACAGATATTTCTTCTATATGTTTATAGCCTTTGGCATGTGTAACTCAGATGTTTCTAACAACGTTATGGCTTTCGGTAAGTGATGAAAGTTATTCTGTATGAAATCTAAACTGTTCGCAAGATCATCTGAAATTAGGGATTTTGCTATTTCAATTACATGTGCCTTTGTAGAATCTGAACTATTGATCACTTTCACAATTTGAACATAATATGTGGCATAATAGAAGGCAGCCTCCAGCCAACTACCCCATCTTGTTATTATGGGATTTGGTGGAAGGGGAACCCTGGGAGCGATTTCCTTGAATTTTTGTATTCGGGAAGGTTCTTTCAGAAAAGTGTTCTTAACGTTGCCTATAAAGCTATCGACGTCACTATAAGAAGAGCGAATTACTTCCGCTAAGCAAGTAAGGTGAACCAACTTAGGATATATTATTTTTATTTTATCATATAGGGCGCAGCATCTGTGACTAAAAGAAGTACATTATTATGCCTGATACCACTAGGACACAAAATACTCATGGCATTAGAAAATACAGTTGTCATTGTTGTGTGGTTCACATTTTCTATCGTCTCACACGTTAGTACATATTTCTTTCCAGTAGAGTTAGGTATAAATATTCCTACAATTACATTTGCATCCGATGTTGACGGATTCTCTTGTATGTATTCCCTGTGATGTCTGCTGTTGCAATGCCTTTCTAAGTGCCATTTTTCGTAGCTCTTAACGTCACTTTACATGTATTACACGGAATTATTTCTCCTTCACTGCTGAAGATATTACCTCCGAACTGGTGTACAAGCGTTCACTTTTTTACTTTGTACACGTTTTTCTTTAGGCATCTGACAGTTTATAAATAACAACACAAATAGCACAATCTTGTTCCTAACTGCTCTGTTTAACTGTAGGTCCACTATTATGCGTAGTTCATCGGTTACCACGTATTCCCACATAATAACTTCGCATTTGCTTTCACTAGTAGTAGCATACGCCACCTGTTTGCGAAGCGAAACGTGATGTTCCTACTGCATACTGTATAATTCTTTACCCACTGGCTGTACCTAAGGAACACGTGCCGAGACATTCTGCTCTCTGCATCAATAACATGAAGCCACGGAACCTGGTCATTCTGATCCGCCCTCTGGTTATAACTAATTTTACGTTTATTTTATCTACGTTATTTTATAAATATTGTAATTTTATTGCTATAATTATTGTAATGTTTCAATATCTTGGAACAACAGTAACACATGTAAATGACACTCGGGAGAAAATTAAACGCGAAATAAATATAGCAAATGTCTGTTATTATTTGGTTCAGAAGCTTTCGTGATCCAGTCTGCTCAAAAAAGCTAAAGTTAGAATTTATAAAACAGTTATATTACCGGTTGTTCTGTATGGGTGTGGAACTTGGACCTTACTTTGAGAGGGGAAGAGGTTAAGTGTGTTTGAGAATAAGGTGCTTAGGAAAATATTTGAGGCGATAAGGGATGAAGTTACAGGAGAATGCAGAGAGTTCCGCAAAGCAGAACTGCACGCATTGTGTTCTTCACCTGACATAATTAGGAACATAAAATCCAGAAATACATATAGAGTGTTAGTTAGGAGACCGAAGGGAAAAAGATTTTTGAGGAGACCGAGGCGTACATGGGAGGATAATATTAAAATGTATTTGAAGGTTGTAGGGTATGATGGTAGAGACTGGATTAATCTTGCTCAGTATAGGGAACATGGTGGGCTTATGTGAGGGCGGCAATGAATCTCCGGGTTCCTTAAAAGTTGTAAGTAAGTAAGCAAGTAAGTAGGCCTAAGTAAGTAAGTAAGCAAGCAAGTAAGCAAGTAAGCAAGCAAGCAAGTAGGTAAGTAAGTAAATTATTGTAATGTTATTGTACGAGTAGGCCTATATTATACAGAGTGATTTATATAGAACTGACACATTTCTTTCTTTAATTATTCCGTTGGAAATTCATTAAATGACCCAATTTTAGCACCAAATTAAGCAGAATGTTCTGGAGTTTCGATTCCTTGTCACTAGATGCGCAGATGTTTATGTTTTATTCCCATTGTTGGCAGCCTAAAGCCATATAGGGTTACGGTTGTTCTTCAGCTACAGGAACCAGATAAGGATAAAAGATTGAATTATTTCGTTGGTTTCAGACGTTCATTGTGCAAAATCCTGCTATATTGTCCATCACATGGTTCACAGATGAAGCATGGTTCCATTTATCCGGTTATGTGAACTTACAGAACTCACGCCATTGGGCCATCGAAAATCCACATGTCATCCATGAAGCACCTATGCACCCAGTTAAAAAATCGGATGCGCAATATCCGCACAGAGAATAGCGGGGCCAATTTTTTTTAACCAGACTGTGAACACTGCAGAGTACCGACTGATTTTCATGGAGTTTGTTGAGCAACTGGACGATGTAGAGCTGAGTCAAGGATATTTTCAGCAAGATGGCGCTACATGCCATACATCAAATGAATCCATGGAACTAATTGCAAGTTTCTTTGACGACCGAATAATTTCCAGGAACCTGTGGCCACCGAGATCTCCGGATTTGACAACGCCGGACTTCTTTCTATGGGGTTACTTAAAAGACAGGGTTTACGCCACACGTCCCCAGACATTGGACGATCTGAAGCACAACATCACACAGGAGATTCAAGCTATTGACAACAGAGTCCTCCAACGAGTGGCCAGTAACATGGAACGACGTGTTGAGTTGTGCCTTATGCAGGATGAAGGACATTTTCAATATTTGCTATAGAGGTAAATAATCTCGCAAAATTCCTCTACATTTTAGGTATAATAAGTTGTCGCCAACACAATTCGTTTTGAAACAATTAATGAAAGAAATGTGTCAGTTCTATATAAATCACTCTGTATATCATTGCCACCGGGTATATACCCAATTTGCAGTGCTAATAAATACATATATACTAATTAAGATGAAACTCATTTCGTCTGTTACTACAAGCATGTGTACTGTAGAGTTTCCAAGCTGTCAGAAGGCAAATATGTTCCTTATGGATGGCACTGTAGTTTTATTTGGTGTACGTGTATATAAGCAATGCATGTAACTTGAACGCTTATTACAGAGCTTCTGAAACAGACATACACAGGCGAGCAGCTGCTGTGCAATTGGCATTTTAATTCAGATACGATGTTTTTGCCTAACGCTCGTAATATTCATAGTCGTAAGGGCTAAAACACTGAGCAGGGATATGGTAATCACACACGGCGCATAGCGCAGGAATTTTTTTGATAACCCTCTAACATTCTGAAAACTGGGCCAGCTAAATTTTAAGTACTCATAAAAGATTGAGTTCAACGGAAGTTTTTTTAATTTTTTTTTATTTTATTAGGTTATTTTACGACGCTTTATCAACATCTTAGGTTATTTAGCGTCTGAATGAAATGAAGGTGATAATGCCAGTGAAATGAGTCCGGGGTCCAGCACCGAAAGTTACCCAGCATTTGCTCATATTGGGTTGAGGAAAACCCCCGAAAAACCTGAACCAGGTAACTTTCCCCTACCGGGAATCGAACCCGGGCCACCTGGTTTCGCGGCCAGACGCGCTAACCGTTACTCCACAGGTGTCAACGAAAGTAAGCGATTATGATGATGGGGTATTAAGTGATATGTGGAGTAATGGGATTTCTTTAAAATCCAATTAATTAACAACGCTGTATCATATGCGAGGTTTACCAGCATTCGTCTGTGTTTTATTTCTTACTTACTTACTCCTCGGCGCTACAGCCCATGTAGGGCTTGGCCTCCCGAACAATTCTAGCCCATTCTTCTCTATTCTCTGCTCTAATATTATGCATCTCTACTTAATGGTAACGCCATTCAGTTTTGTAATATTTGATATTATTAGATAATACAATTTATGCAACACAATCCACAATCCAAACTCACAGCTATTTGCAATAATGAATGTTCCCAACTTGTTTGATTACAACACGCACAAAAAATGAACTACGAGAAATTATATCTTCTCATTAAGAATTATATCAAGTGTCAATGTTTTATAGTTTTATAGATTTGTTATAATTTTATCCAATTTTTGTTCTTGTATTTCAACATAATATGATATAATGACATTTACATAGTGTCCAATTAAGCAGCTGAATTTGGACATATCCAATCACGAGTATTGCCTATATAGCTAGTGTAATCATGATTATTATTGTTGTTTGTTGTTTGAATATATTGCATTTAACCTATGTTGCACCAATATGAAGCATGTATATATAAGTGGTAACTTCTCATGATCTGATGATGGCATAGTATGACGTAAACGTTAATCAATAAAATGTAATATAGTTAATAACAATATATATTATATGATAAGTAAATTGACGGCCCCATTTATCCTATACTCATTCCCTCACCATATCCATTGATGATATACAGCGTATTCCGAATCTCACCGGTGAGCAATCCGATGGCATCACGGTGTTCCGAATTCCACCGATGACGTCACTGATGCTCCACCGGTGTCGCACCGGTGCCATCAACTTGCAGAGGTGGTGGCAGTCTCCATCAGCCGCCATCAGTGAATCTGATTGGTTCTTGTATAGCGCGGGAATTAGCAGACGAATAACATCGTGCACTGTTGTGTCATGGCGGTGTGTTCTGCTTTAGTTCTGCTGTATTGCTTGTAATGAGCACAACGTAAAAACAATTTGTTAATGGCTTATGAGCGAACATGTCAACGGACCAGTTATTACTACCGGTTCAAGAAATAAATTGTTTATGCTATCTTTTCTTTGAACGAGATGGGAGTACGAATATTTTGCTAGCGTAGCACAGACAACAACTTGTACAGTCGCCATGACAGCCATCGATCCTTCCAGCAGTTTTGTTCCTTGTTTCGATGCAACGTGACGCCATTGACGCCACCGGACCGGTGAGATTCGGAATACGCTGATAGCCACGGCAAATAAGGTCGCAAGACAGGTCTTGTGTCTTCTACTATCGTTGAAAACCGCAGGCAGGATTCGTGGGTTGCCCGTTTCAGGCTCAAGTTCATTGCCTCGAGTTCGAACTCTGTATGAAGAGACCGTTGAGGCCGCGGGCATGCCTAGTGGGCTTACTGCTGTACAGATAGTCGACTGAAAGTGTGCGGTCTTCCCATGCACATCTCTATCTGTAACCCATGTGGCTTAATGTAATCGTTTCCTTCCTGTCTATAGATATCACTGTCGGCCGAATTTCAATGCACGAACTTCTGCGCAAGTAGCAGAACGACAATCATTTCACCACAGGTTATTCTTTCAAATGTTCGTAGAGTAATGAAATGAGTGATTAAAAAGCGAAACCCGCCACTGAACAAGCGATTGTGTGTGTATGTTTTTGTAGCCATGTTTTTTCCTCCCCCCACCCTCGGCTAATCCTCTCTCTCTTTCTAGAACACGGCACGCAAAGTTACATAGTTTGAAGGGGGGTAAGGGAGGGTTAAAGCGGAAGCCATGGGATGCGAACCTTAGCACGCCACTTTAAAAGGAAGCACGAAAAATATTACTCCCCTCTGCAGAACTTCTGACAGTTCGGAGTTCCCCATCTGATCTGTGAGACGTCTTAATGCAGCAGCCTGACCGGTTATTAGGCAATGGTCGTCAACACACACACTATAAACTGTGATTTCCGAAACCTATGGAGCGCGAAAACTGCACCGAAGCCGGTCCCTAGCCCGAAAAAAAGTGGGAAAATTAGAATTATCAGATTTTTTAATCTTAAAGACGGTCAATCAGACTTCCGAACTAATTATTTATGAAAAAACATATACATACATACATACATACATACATACATACATACATACATACATACATACATACATACATACATACATACATACATACATTACACTGTGCTTAATGGAGTTTATTATGCACAGGGATTTGACATGGGAAATTAATTAGCCTATTTGTAAGTGTTATATTCCCTCTTCATTTCGAAAGAAAATTTTGTATCGAAAAATTGTTGGGGGACTAAAATAGCTCGAAATGCACTGACAAATATTGTATTTCCTTAATAGGTTCAAAGAAATTAATTAAATAAAACTCTAAAACAGAAATTAATTTGCTTCTTGATTTTATGTTTCCTAAAACTGAACGTGTGATTTTTACTCCTAAGAAGACCGATCATGAACAAAGTCAGTTTAATGTGTTAGGAATTATTGTTGATTCCAAGTTGACATGGGAAAGTCATATTGATCATATTTCTACTAAACTTTCAAGAACTTTGTTTCTCCTTAAGAGATTAAAAACTGTGTACCTAAAAACTATATTCGTGATGCTTATTTTGCTTACTTTCAAAGCACTCTTACCTATGGATTATTGCTATGAGGCAACAGTGTTTTTACAAATAAGGTCTTATTGTTTCAAAAAAGACCATAAGAATTTTATCAAATGCAGCTTTTAATGAACATTGTAAACCATTATTTGTGAAAAACAAAATCATGACTAATAATAATAATAATAATAATAATAATAATAATAATAATAATACTTTATTGCCAGAACAAAGATAGGCCTACATATTGATTTTTTAAATATAAAAACTCTCTAGCACCCTCAGAAAGACTGTAAAGATTGACTGTAATTAATTTATATACTGTATTCTAGAGTTAATTTTGTATATTAAGGATAATCTTCCAACTTTAACATTAAGAAATGATATTCATTCCCATGACACAAGACAAGAAAATGATTTTAATGTCGTAACATGTAGACTTGCTAAATCCCCCCCCCCCAAAAAAAACTTTTGTCAAATGTCATTGAAGGTTGCAAATAAATTTCATCCCAAATTTTTAATTTAAGCAGAGCTGCTCTCAAAATTTACACCTCTAGCTGGTTAATTTTAAATCCGTTTTATAATCTTGACAAATTTTTTGATTGTACAGTCTCTTTGTAATTTAACTGACCTTGGCTATACATTTTATTTTTAGACATGTAATTTAAACTATTAAACTATTAATAGGCTATATCAAAAATATTATTTCACCGAGAGAGTTGGCTGAGACGGTTTTGTTTTAGACTTGTATTCGGAAGGTCCCGGATTCAAACCCCGTGGCCGGCCAATCAGATTGAGGTTTTTCATGGTTTCCCTCAGTCACAAAGGAAAATGCCGAATTAGAAATTTACATACCATGATTCATCACCGCCTCAATCACCAATATTATAAACATTAATAAAAATCTAAAATAAGTTACATCAACACAAGCCACCTACAACACACAATAGAAATAACGGCCTACTCATATACCCACAAATTCTAAACACGCGATATGACGACAGGTGTTTAAAGCTTGTATAAATAAACTTGGCAAAAAAAGTCATTTCATTTTGTGTTACGTAACATTTGTCAGTGAAATAAATAGCAATTGTCTCGAGATGAAATACAAATAAAATGTTAAATAAAGCAAATTAAGTTAATTTTAAAATTTTATGTAATTAATTCCTCTGAATCTCTTTAAAAATAAAATAGTTACCAACTAGTTCATTCAGATGCATTTCAAGTCTCTCAATATTCTTCCTTACGAAATATTTCTGTAAAACATATTAGGAAGAAAATATTTACAAATAATAGATACATTTTAAACTCCCTCTGTATAGTAAACTCTATTACACAGAATATGTACAGCGTGTTTCAGTGACTTTGTTAGTAAATTTTTGGGGTGGCAGAAATGATCAATATCAACAATTTTAATATAGTAATCCATGTCCGGAAACGCTTTGCTTCATAGTAACAAGCCTTAATGTGTGTAGTTAGATTGCTTTCTACATCAAATTAGTAAATCACAGCCATCAATTCAAAAGATATCAAGGGTTCACAATAAATAATTACGTTTTCGTTAATGTAAGAATTTATGTTTCCATATTGTAATGTTTGTAAACATTACAAAGTCCAGGACAATATTCTGTACGACTTTGCTTACAGCATACACTACGGCAGCCAGCTGGCATCGAGCTCATGGCCAATGTATTGGATCCCCACCTTAGCTTAAATGTACCTTTTCTGTTAGATTCTTTTTTGCTTACGCGTCACATGTTACACCCGTAATGGTTGGATAATCGTTCAGCTCTGCTAAGGCATGTGATACGGAAGGATTCGTACTAAGGGAATGGAAATAGTTTCTTAGGCACTTTGTGGAATCGGTCAGAGTTGACATTATCCATAATGACTGATTAATTAATGATTATTTAGATGTAATTATTAATTTAATTAACTCATTTATCGGTCAACTGATGGACTTCATTGATTGATCCTATTCCGGAGGGAAAAATATTTTTGTGCAAGGGCAGGGCGGACCTTAACTTGCCGTTACTGGCCTTGATTCTACGAGCGTGGATCATAGATGTCGCTAGTGTCGACCACTTAATTCGTCAGAGACTATCCAGAATGCACCACAGGAGGTGGGTCTACATGGGTTGGATAAAAAGTAATGGCAACAGTTCGATATTTCTGAAATGGCTTTATTCACAAGGGTACAACATTTACGTATCTTAAATATAGTCGCCCCCCTATTCTTTCAAATCCAAGTTAGAAAATTATCTTATGACGAGTTGCCAAACTAACTTACTATTATGACAAGTGTTGTATTGCATGTTTCCACGTATTCACATTTTTTTTAATGTTCTAATGATATTCAACTTATTTTATATTTTTGTTTTCATATTTTCCGATAATGTTATATCTCTAATGTGTAAGTTGGGCTATATATAATCTTAATTTTTCTTATTGTGTGTACTTAGAAATATTGTATTCACTGTATACTTTGTACTGCATTATTTTATTACTACTATTATTATTATTATTATTATTATTATTATTATTATTATTATTATTATTATTATTATGAATAATTGTCTTTTTTTTGTATGCCTCATTTATTTTGACCTGCTGTTCACATATTATTATGCTTTTTTCTTTCTTTCTGTATGTTATATATTATGTCTGATTTCTTCTTATTTGTTGTTTATATTTTATTATTATTATTATCTTATTCAGTTTTGTGTGTAAAATTGTAGTGTAATTTGTAAATTTGTAGTGTTTTTGTAACGCAGTCTTTACTCCTGGTTGAGTGTTAGAGAAGGCCGTATGGCCTTAACTCTGCCAGGTTAAATAAATTATTATTATTATTATTATTATTATTATTATTATTATTATTTATCACCTTTTGCCAAATGTTTGGAAGGCGTCGTACACCATCAGCACGTCCATCTTTGTTGATGTTCCGTATTGACCGCCCTATAGCACGGATAAGTTCATCTCAGGTATTGTACCGGGTCCCTCGCAGTGGTTCTTTCACTTTGGCGAAGAGATCGTAATCGCATGGACTCATATCGGGTGAGTACGGAGGATGTTCCAGAATCTCCCATTGTCAGCGACGCAAGAGGTCCTTGACAGTAGCAGCGGTATGACTCTTTGCATTATCATGAAGAATGATGGAGTTCTGTACCACTAAGTGTCGTCGTTTTCTCCTGAGGGCTGGACGAAGGTGGTGCTGCAGGAACCTGCAGTAGTAGTCCGCGTTTACCGTCTGCCTTGGAGGTACAGCGTGGTGCAGTATTACCCCATCAATGTCACACGCCACAATGAACCTCACCTTCACAGCACTTCCAACAAGGCCTTCCCGAAACGCTTTAACCCATCGTGCCACTGTGCGATATGGCAACGCTGCATCGCCACATGCTTCACGCAGTCCCTGAAAACATTCTTGTGCACTACGACCTCGTGCCACTTCAATTTTGATCCAGGAACGTTGCTCTAGTTTTGTAAGGATGGTCTTAGGGCGCTCGCACTATCCCTATCAAAGTCAACGTTCTACACACTGCAGTAGATTGATGGAGTACTGTCGCCGCTGGCTGCACTAACTCATCTAACAGTCCTTGTTCATGTCTACACAGCTGGCAACTCTCGAACGCACCATCGTCACGTGACAGCAGTGTTGCCATTACTTTTTATCCAACCTATGTACATTATACTCTTAATGAATGATGATGATGATGATGATAATGATGAAGAAGAAGTTTTGAGATGTCACAGACACAGATGATCCGTAGTAGTGTGTTCCATGTTGCCTACAACACGGGCTTACACAAAACGAGATATAAATTCAGGGGTGATCAACCGGGATTTGAACTCAAACCTCCCGGCATTACAAGCTTAGCGCGCTAGTAGATCTACTGCTGACCACCGATGCGGCTGAAATATTACTGTCATTATTATTGGTGATTGTGCGTACTCCCTCTGTCTGTCTGTCTGTTTGTCCATAGCTATTTCTCCTGACTCTCGGTCGAATTTTGTTCACATTCAGCAGTTCACTAAAATGGGAATGATTCAATTGAAATACATATTTTAATGAACACTCATGGGCTCTTAGTTGGAATTAAAAAAAAAAAAAGCCTGGCGTAGCTCTGTCGGCTAAGGCGCTTGCCTGCCGAGTTACGTTCGGGCGCGGGTTCGATTCCCGCTTGAACTGATTACCTGGTTGAGTTTTTCCGAGGTTTTCTCCAACCGCAAGGCAAATATCAGGTAATCTGTGGCGAATCCTCGGCCTAATCTCGCCAAATACCATTTCGCTATCACCAATCCCAACGATGCTAATAACCTCGAAGTTGATACAGCGTCGTTTAATAACCAAATAAAAAACACAAAATGTCAAAGTTGGAGTACGTTATGGGTCTAATTCTTTCAGAATGAGAGCAAATAATAATAATAATAATAATAATAATAATAATAATAATTATAAATATAATAATAATAATAATAATAATAGACTAATAAAATTTTGCGTGGAATGTATATATGATATGATGTGTAGAGGAACAACCGAGGTAATTAAATGAGTTGATTAATTCTAATAATTCAAGGCGTGGGCTATCTTACTTTTGTTCGCATTCTCTATTCCCAATGAGGTCAAGACATGCAAGCGAGTTCCTATTGTGACTTAGCATCAAGGGTGGGAGATATTTTCTCTGGATATGCTGGAATAAAATGTGTCTTCAGGAGTCCTTTTTCCCCGCAGAGTGGACAAAGGCGCTCTCCTTCTTCGTTGACAATTGTATGATCCTTCCATGCCCCCAATCTTAGCCACGCTAAACCTGCTCTACTCTTTTTGTTATAAGAATTTATGTAGTTACCCCTCCCCCAATTAAGCATGAGATCTGATTGTAAATGTAGTGAGAATTTTCCGAACATTGGAGCTCAATAAATCTATCTTACTTGGAATTTGGACTTTCTCTGAAGGCTACTATCACTACTACCACTACAATAGCAGTAGCAGCAGTAGTAGTAGTTGCAATACTAATAGTATCAGTAGCAGTACTTACTGGCTTTTAAGGAACCCGGAGGTTCATTGCCGCCCTCACATAAGCCTGCCGTTGGTCCCTATCCTGAACAAGATTAATCCAGTCCCTACCATCATATCCCACCTCCCTCAAATCCATTTTAATATTATCTTCCCATCTACGTCTCGGCCTCCCCAAAGGTCTTTTCCCCTCTGGCCTCCCAACTAACAATCTATATGCATTTCTGGATTCGCCCATACGTGCTACATGTCCTGCCCATCTCAAACGTCTGGATTTAATGTTCCTAATTAAGTGAGGTGAAGGATACAATGCGTGCAGTTCTGCGTTGTGTAACTTTCTCCATTCTCCTGTAACTTCATCCCTCTTAGCCCCAAATATTTTCCTAAGAAACTTATTCTCAAAACCCTCAAACTCTGTTATTCTCTCAAAGTGAGAGTCCAAGTTTCACAGCCATACAGAACAACCGGTGATATAACTGTTTTATAAATTCTAACTTTCAGATTTTTTGACAGCAGACTAGATGACAAAAGCTTCTCAATTGAATAATAACAGGCATTTCCCATATTTATTCTGTGTTTAATTTCCTCCCGAGTGTCATTTATATTTGTTACTGTTGCTCCATGATATTTGAATTTTTCCACCTCTTCGAAGGATAAATCTCCAACGTTTATAGTTCCATTTCGTACAATATTCTGATCACGAGACATAATCATATACTTAGTCTTTTCGGGATTTACTTCCAACCCTATCTCTTTACTTGCTTGAAGTAGAATTTCCGCGTTTTCCCTAATCTAGTGGCGTATACTGGTTAAAGGGTTTGGGCTACCGCTGACCCTATTATTACACAAAATATATCTAATTACACAAAATATATCTAACAATTACTTTAATTTTAATTTCTATGGTAAAACTAATAATACAAAATTATTACATTATGTTATATTATAAACTTTTTCTTTTGTAATTTCCTTGGGCTACCGCCGGTAGCCCGCAAAATACGCCCCTGCCCTAATCGTTTGTGGATTTTCTCCTAACACATTCACGTCATCCGCATAGACAAGAAGCTGATGTAACCCGTTAAATTCCAAACCCTCTCTGTTATCCTGAACTTTCCTAATGGCATATTCTAGAGCGAAGTTAAAAAGTAAAGGTGACATGCATCCCCCTGCTTTAGCCCGCAGTGAATTGGAAAAGCATCAGATAGAAACTGGCCTATACGGACTCTGCTGTAAGAATAGTAGCAGTACTATTAATAATGATAATAATGATTATAATAATAATAATAATAATAATAATAATAATAATAATAATAATCACAATCATAATATTTTTCTGGAACTGATCCATTGACCTTAAACTCGAAAAAAAATATATTACCCCCGATATCGGAACTGTTTGTGTTCTAATACTTTCAAATTGAAAACTATACTACATTAATATATTTTCTCTGCTGGCGAAAAAGATTAAGTGACCAAAATCTCATAAAATAATAGTAGTATTAGAAATAATAACTGGATGCCATAACAGGGTTATGTTTTGTATCGAACATATGAACAATAGATCTGTGCATGACCTGGAACCCGCTGAAGCAATTTATGTGCTGTGGGAAAAACGAAATTCGGTTTGCAATGCTCCCGTATCATGCCCGTTCTCATTTCGATCGTGTGAAAGTCGCACATCCGTGTAATCCACAGTTTCCACGTCGTACTCTAGTTAACACAGTTGAGTCGCTGCCTCACAGTTCACTACAAGGGATTCAGGAGTCATAACCCTGTGGAAATTCTTACACAGGTCACCACTTCATTGCCAATCGAATGCATCCACTCGTTCAAAAAATTACCAAGTTTATTATTACTATTATTATTATTACTATTATTATTATTATTATTATTATTATTATTATTATTTAGAGTAGCACTAATTTCATACAGGAGGGGTATTATGACAAGTGTTGTATTGCACGTTTCCACGTATTCACATTTTTTTTATGTTATATTGATATTCAACTTATTTTATATTTTTGTTTTCATATTTTCCGATAATGGTATATCTATAATGTGATAACTTGAGCTATATATAATCATAATTTTCCTTACTGTGTGTACTTAAAAATACTGTATTCATTGTATGCTTTGTACTGCACTATTTTATTACTATTATTATTATTATTATTATTATTATTACTATTATTAATAATTGTCTTATTTTTTTATACTTTGCATCTGTCATTTATTTTGACCTCCTGTTCACATTTTATTATGCTTTTTTCTTTCTTTCTGTATGTTATATATTATGTCTGATTTCTACTTACTTGTTGTTTACATTTCATTATTCAGTTTTGTGTGTAAAATTGTAGTGTATTTTGTAAATTCGTAGTGTCTTTTGTAACTCAGTTTTACTCCTGGTTGAGTGTTAGAGAAGGCCGTATGGCCTTAACTCTGCCAGGTTAAATAAATTATTATTATTATTATTATTATTATTATTATTATTACTATTATTATTATTATTAACGGAAGAAAGAAGAATAAAGTGCATAAGATTTGCATATGATATGACGATGTTAGCAGAAGAGGAGATGATACTAGGAGATACGCTACTGGAGCTAAATGACAGCTGTGAGCAGTATGGGAAGAACATAGATGTAAAAGAAGACGAAGATCATGATTATCGGAAGAAGAAAAAGGAGGTAAATGTGCGAATTCGAAATGGGACAGAAGAACAAGTGGATAGCTTCAGATAATTAGGGCGTAGTGTAAATAGAAACATGAGCTGCTGTAAGGAAGTAAAAAGGAGGATATCAACTGCAAAGGAAGCTTTTAATAGAGAAAGGAATATCTTCTGCGGACCTCTGGAAAAATAAGGTAAAGACTATTGAAGTGCTTTGTGTGGAGTGTAGCGCCATATGGGGCAGAAACATGAACATTACAACAAATTGACGAAAACCAACTAGAAGCATTTGAAATGTGGTGATATGGAGAAAAATAGAGCGTGTGAAGTGTACCGATAAAAAATAAAGTTGTGTTAGAAAGAATGGGTGAAGAAAGGATAGTACTGAAACTGATCAGGGAGAGAAAAATAAATTGTCTGGGTCACTGGCTAAGAAGAAACTGTCTACTGCAGGATGCACTGGAAGGACTGCTGAACTGAAGAAAAGTTCGGGGCAAATGAGATGATTAATAACTAGGTTCTGTATTCCAGCTACCTGAAGACTGAAGTTAAAGGCACATTGGATATATAGTACGCCGAACACAGGTAATGCAACGGATAAAGATATAAACAAACAGGTCGTCGCTGCTTGTTTGTGGGGTACAGTCAACTTCCGACATTCTGAAGCTATACTAGTAAACACATGCTTGAGCCGTGATGTTCACTTTCGTCGTGATCTTTGCAGTGAATAATAACGTGCATTCGTAAGTTACGGAACTTGAACATATTATGCGGATGTCCCTTGAAATGATTTTATATTGCAAAAAATTCTTTCAATAACACACGCCGATATTGGTGTATGATGTAGGACAATATATTCCATTTGTCTGATATTCTTTCGTGTTTCATTGGTATATTACATATCCCACATCACTGAAAACCCACTAATTTTCCATGTACTTTTCTAGAAATTTCCTATTATGTATATTATTTAATTTATTAATTGGGATGTTGGTACTGAACGTCATGGTAGGCTACACAAATCCATGCTAAACGTCGAGTTAGTATCTTCATAATGTTCAGATTTTAATGGTATTGATTCTTTTAGATTACGTTCAATACACTTTTTGTGCCTTTTGGTATTGCAGTGCCTTTCGCACTGTTTTTGTCGCGTTTACGTTTATTTTACACAGTTTATATCTAACGTTGTCTATATTGACAGTGAAAATATTAGTTCAAATATCCTTAACTATGTCTTGCAATATTACACGTTTGAGCGTCTTACCTAAGACATTTTACCTCTACAATGAACCTTCGTCAGTCACAAAGCTGTAGTTATTTAAATAATACGACTAGTAAGAGCAGTGATCGATAAAACTACTCACTATGACTGCGTCCCGATTTTGACTTTCTAGAGGAAGAGGGCAGAGGATCCGTAGCTATTTTGTATACGAACGTACCTCTATCTGCGCTGTGACGTCACATATACTTTGAATCAGGCAACTTCATTCTAGTTTATAGGTAGCTGGGATACGAAGCCTATTAATAATATTAAGATATATGGCTCGTATGCAGAGTCTTAGAGGAAGGCAGTAAACAGGAAAGACTGCAGAATGCAGGGTTTGCAATGAAATAAAGTAGGAATTCAAATAAGCCGATTAATATATATGCGAAAAATACATAAACAAGGGTAAAATGGGTGTATCTATACTTCGTTCAGTAATTTCTGACAAGAGAAGTAAACATTCCCGACAGAGGAGATGAGAAGTATAATTTCTATTCAACCAATGGCAGAGGTCTCATTCCAAGCTTATCTTTAAGTTGGGCGGTCTGAAGCTTTCTTCCCCCGAACTTCAAGACAAGCTTGGAATGAGACCTCCGTCATTGGTTGAATAGCAATTATACTTCTCTCCTTCTCTGCTGGCAATGTTTACTTCTCTTGTCAGACAATATGAAACAAAGTATAGTTATTTGTGTAAGGAAGATAGCGGATTGCCGTTGTTAATAAAATACGCAATAGACTATTAACTACTGTACGTATCGTGATCGAAAGGAACAAAACACGCCTCTCAGCAATACCACGTAATGAACTCCGACTAGACCGAATGTACCATTTGCCTCTCCCTCATGATGTCTTGACTGTACACAGTATACAACTAATTTGAATCCGTTGTCTAGGTTATACAGGGACATCATTTTATTTTTACTTCAATTTTTATTGTACCTGAGTTTTTGAATGTAGCCTACTTCACTTCCGCCCCTTCTACTAATGAAGTTCCAGCTTTCCTCTACACAGAACCAAGGCTGCATATAGTAAGCAGTACTGAGTTAGTGAGTATAGTACGTTCCAGAAACATGTTCGCGTTTTCCAATGACGAAAGAGCTTTCAATATTGAGTCATATTTTCGCACAGATACTGTCGTCCGTTTGCCTTTGTCGCATCCCGATTTCCCCCACCTGTTTCTGCTCGTTCCACTATGGGCTGGGCTGTCTTAGCTCTTTTCTGAAAACATTAATTTCTGTTAGGAATTGGACGTCTACGTAATATTATACAACTGTTTAAAATAACTTAAATAAAAGGGCCTCTTTAAGTAATTAACTGCCACGTGATTTCCCCCGTTTCTACGATCCTGCGGCATAACCACTTGGACGGATAGTAGATAGCATGTCTGAGTAATTTTATCTTTTCGGATCGAGCAGAAGTGAAGATTGAATTTACAGTACGTAAGATACTCTTTTACAGAGTAGGTACAGAATTATTTCAACATGAGTTACTAGTACGAAGGACGAAACTGGTAATTGAAAGTAGATGCAATATTCTATAGTGCGATAATAGGCACAAAAGAACTGAAGCCTGTATTGAAACGAACGGCCACCATTTTCAAAAATGTGTTTAAATATCCGTATTATGATTATTTTTCAATTTAACTTCATTCTCTATATTGTACAATAATGTGGTGTAGACAGTATAATATACACTGCATAATGAATATGTTCCCATGGATAACTCAGTTCGTGAGTAAAAACACTTACTGTTAATACCGTACTGTATTTTGATTAAACAAAAACCGAATTAAAATTATCAAACTCAAAATTGCGGTATTTCCTAGTTTATGTAAATCGATGAACTACTTTTCCCTCCTCCTATACCTAGTAAAGTGAGTTGTTTGTATTTTACGCCAGTATCATCGAACTCCAGTCGTGGAAGGGGGTAGAAAACGGTATTTCCGGTTCTCAATCCTTAATCCAAAGCTATAGCCAGGTTAATATTAAAAATGGTAGTAAAAATAAAATGATTTCCCTGTATTTTTCGTTCTTACTGCTTCTTTCTTTAACGATCTTCTGGAAGTTGGAAACGAAATAACATTGATATAGCACTAGCCTGAAATCGTGAGTGGTTCTAAGACAATATTTCTTCCTCTGTGTTTTGGCATTATTTAAGCTTTCAACAAACACATCTACTCTATACCTGGAAATAGGCTACGCACGTTTTTGTAATTGAGTACATTATAGTTACAACCAATGTTACATTTCTGTTTCTCATGACGTTAAAGGCATAACACGGTAATTCAAATGTAGTAACCACAGTTGGTGGAAACTGATTGTGATTTGTCTCTAATAAAACAAATAAGCCTACTTCACTATACCTGGAACGACCTTCGCATTAAAACAAATTATTGCTGTGTACTTTTTTATCCATTAGAGAATTAAATCCTCTCCCTTGTACTGTGCCGTTAAAAATTTTTCATTTACAACATGTACAGTTTCCAGGTCATGTAATCCATTCACACAACACCATTTGGCTTCCATCTGCACCGCTCTATAAATATTTAAGTTTGGTTTGTGTGCGAGTGCTTGTATTTCGAAACGTTCGTGTTTTGTTCTGTCGCTTGAATCAAATAAGTAACTACAATAAAATAAAATAAAATAAATTGTAATTTAAATTTATACGTAAAAGAATGTATGTTAATTGGTATTTCATGAGAAACGTCACAAAAACATTAAAAAAAACAGACAGTTAGTTGGTTATATAATTTATTAAATCAATGATTGCAACAAAAGAACATTATGATGTCGCTGCCAAGTGGAAGGTGATAGTCCACACTGTTATAGTCCGTCCCAGGGATCTGAGGAGTATCGTCACGCATATGGAGGCGGAGTCTGTGCCGGAGTGTATTGCGGGCAGCATCAGCTCGAGGCCGCTAAGGGTAGGTGCTCGTGGTAGAAGGTAGATGAGAGCCTAGATCATATATACCCAGATAGGTCAGCCTTAAAGGCTTTGAGATTAACAACTTTTGTCAGGTTTACTATGCTGCCATCTAGTTGTTACATAAGGAGTCACGTCATAATTCCCATTTGAATTGCATTAGCGACTGTACTACCATCTCGTATTCGTTTACGGCGGACGGGTGGCGATCCTGGCGGTTGTTCTCTTCAAAGTGTTGCCGATTTTAACATAGCGATGAGTTATCTGTTACATATATGATCTAGGATTAGAGTTAAGGTAGAAATGATCCAATCCCTGCAAGCGATTGCTAGCTTCGTTCAACCTATACCTCATCCGAGAGCGATCTTTGGCCCTAGACCTCCCACATACCACTTGTGCAGAGGTCTTGTTTCGTCTTTCTACTCTACAGATTCCTGGGACAGACATAGTTAATGTTTGATTCAAATTTAAAAAATTCAATATTATTGAATATTCAATATTATTAATAATTTTATTTATTTATTTATTTTATTTAAATTTAAATATACAGAATAAAGAATATAATTACAAAACAAACAAGAGAAATAGAAATAAAATAATACAAGCAATATAAAAAGAAGATACAGTAGTATTAACAAAATTTGAGACCGAATGAGCAGCGCTCGTGCTCGGTCGCAGTTCAGATATAATATTAAAATAAATAATAATAATAATAATAATAATAATAAAAATAAATAAGTAAAATAAAATAGGAACTAAAATATAATTACAGCGGCAATGGAATTATATAATATAATATTAACACTAAAGAAGAATAATATCGCACGTGAAAAGTAAGACTAATATATATTTCAAAATTATAGAATACAAATATAATATAGGTTGATTAATCCATACACATAGGCTATAAATTTATTTAATCAAATTGAAGATATTAACACGTTTCTAATTTTCTTGTCATATGTTAGTAGGTTACATGTTAGAAGTTCTGGGTGTAATTTAGTTAAAGCATTGTACAACCGAGGGCCAAAATTTATGCTATGATTTAGACCAGCAGATGTGAGACATTTAGGTTGTACTAATGTTGAATTAATATTTCGTCTTGTGTCATAATTGTGTGTCTGTAATAAAAACTTATTACGATTTTTATGATAAAATTTTAACAGCGTATACTTATAAATTTGTTCAATATTAAATACATTAAATTCAGAATAAATTAATTTAGTTGGATAATCCAAACGTTTCTTCAAACAAATTTTAATTATTCGTTTTTGTAGTAAATTTAACGGACTAAGATTAATTTTTGTACTTCCACCCCAAACAATTATACCATATTGAATGATAGACTGAATAATAGCCAAATAAACATTTCGTAGAACTCTAGTAGGTAAGTAGCATCGAAGATTAACGAATTTATAAATTGTTTTACGAAGCCTCTTACAAAGATAAGTAATGTGATGAGGCCATTTTAAATTGTGATCAATAATGATACCCAGATATTTGACATACGTGGCTTCTTTCAAAGGTGGACATTTACAACTTTTGGGATCTAAACAATTTTCACTGAGCATTATTAGTCTATATTTATCGCTAAATTTTTAATTTTGAACACTGGCAGCTGTTAACGAAAAAGGAACTAAAGTTTATTTTGATATCTGATATTGTTGTTTAGTCAACTGTCCGAAGACAGACACGAACCTCGTAAGTGACAGCAATAAGGCATCACTCATGAGGCAACTATGTCAGGAGATAGGGTTGGGTCGCCAGTTTCTTTCCTCCTTTATTGCATACATGTCGGTTATACAATGTATTTCACACATATCACAGAGTATTTTAAAGATTTTTTTTTTGAGAAAAGAATGAAGTTGTGGAAACAACAATCAAAAGCGGTGTGATTTAAACATCCAGAGCGCAGGAAGTTTAAAAATGGCGTCTCAACATCGCGTAAGCGCACAAATACCCACAAAATGTTATACAATCTATTCTACACATATCACAGAGTATTTTAAAGATTTTTTGAAAATGAAGTTCTGGAAACAACAATCAAAAGCGGTGTGATTTAACAATCTAGAGAGCAGGAAGTTTAAAAATGACGTCTCAACATCCCATAAGGACACAAATACCCACAAAATGTTATACAATGTATTCCACACATTTCACAGAGTATTTTGAAGATTTTTTAATGAAGTTCCGGAAACAAGCAAAGGCGGTGTGATTTAAAAATCCAGAGCGCAGGTAGTTTAAAAACGACGTCTCAACATCCGATAAGGGCACAAATACCCACAAAATGTTATACAATGTATTCCACACATATCACAGGGTATTTTAAAGATTTATTTAATGAAGTTCCGGAAACAACAACCAAAGGCGGTGTGATTTAAAAATCCATAGCGCAGGAAGTTTAAAAATGACGTGTCAACATCCCATAATGACACAAATACCCACAAAATGTTAGAGGCCTACAATGTATTCCACACATATCACAGAATATTTTAAAGGAAATTGCTTTAATTTATTCATTTTTCACCAAAAATACCGTCCTCTTTCCTTAATATGGTAAACAATGCTTACACCGAAAAAATTAAAGCCTCAGTGAAACAATTTTTGCGGGAAAACTTTAGCTGAATTTGAAAACTGATCTAAAGTCACCTCAGTTTACGGCACTACTATTTCGGTAGATGTGCAGCTGTTGTATTTATTTCCTCTTTTTCATGACCTCTCCAACTGAACTCCGAAAGCATCACAAAGCTGCCTTCTCCCACTATTTCATCGCAGCCATGATACACGATGTCACGATTGAATGCCCCAGAGGAAAGCAATCACTCCGGAACATTTCCATAAGCGTCTCTCAGGAGACACGCAGACATCGTGGGTTACATATTACAGCACGACTACAAATACAGTCAGCTTCTGCAGCTCTTTTCATGTCCCCAACACTTAAAGTATTGATCAGACTTTGCGAGCTTTTTATTCAGATGTAGAAATGTTTTAGAATCTGTTTCTCTACCTGCAGCCTTCTCATACATTTATGAGTAACAAAGACCGATATCGCAGTGAACTCGGTACCGTTTCAATGCGAGTTCTGGCGTTACTGTGCGAACTGCGAAGATGTCAAGTTTCCTCCAGTGAAACAAAGAAACGTGCCATTTATAATGAATACCACCATGCTTTTCAAAGTAAGGAGAATGAGATCTTGATATCAGGGAATGCATGGGACGTAGATATTATAAGGATCAGTGCAGTGAGGGCACACAATATTCGAATAGATGAAAGATGGCATACAGGAGGTGAGACGTTACATAGAAGAACTGTAATAAAATTGATAAAAGAGAAAGAAAGAAAAACAAAAAGGAAATAAATACGCATTACGGAGAAATGTAGAGCGAAAATTACGAAAGGAACTGAAACAAATAAAAAGAATAGATAGACAGATGTATTTACTGACTAATATTATACATACAAATTTTATATTATCATAATCTTGTCTATAATCCCATGCACGGGTCTTCTGACCGTACGTGCTTTGTACCCAAAACAAGCCCTCCTTTGTAGGCCCCCCCCCCCACGTATGATTACATCCAACTACTCTCTAAAAAGAACACACATATTAAAATGGAAATGACACAATAAAACACATTATATAATATATCCTAACCTAAAAGACATAAAAGTGTACAGTTGGGTGGATACTATTATACCTTCCTCAGTTCGCGTCGCAAACTTCGGCAGCTGCAGCTCTAATCTTTCTCGCCTTCAAGAGGAACAATCCAGTCTTTTGTTCCCATTCTCTATTCCCCATGAGGCCAAGACATGCAAGCGAACTCCTACTCTGACTTAGCATCGAGGGTGGTAAATATTTTCTCCGCACGTGTTCCAATTCGACACACAGTAATAAAATATGCTTATAGGAATCCTTTTCTTTGCAAAGCGGACAAAGACGCTCCCCTTCTTCGTTGACAATTTTATTACCCTTCCATGCCCCCAATCTTAGCCATTCTAAACCTGCTCAGCTGTCTTTGTTACAAGAATTTATGTAGTCACACCTCCCCCAGTTAAGCATGAGATCTGATTGTAAATGTAGTGAGGACTTTTCCGAACATTGGAGCTCAAACTCTTGCCTCTCGATATCAATTAAACGCATCTTAACATTACACCATATATTCCTCCTGTTATTCTCTCCTTTCTCCCACACCCATCCCATTCCTATCATCACATCCAAATAAAAAGAAAGGAATGCATGCTGTGATTAGAGAAAGAAGATTTTCACAATCTTGGTAAATGCGAAATGTACCCAAAATTCTGTCAAAATAAGTAATTTTAAGTTTAAAACCATGTTAAGTATAATACTTTATTACTTATTAATGGAGAAAATTCGTTCTGACATAGGGAACTGAACCCAGGACCCACACCTTGGTGCCCTGAGTGCTCTTACCATCTGAGCTATGTCAGGACCCGATCCACAGCACCGGCCGAACTCTGCTTCTTTGTATCGTCTGTGGATCGAGCCATGGCATAGCTCAGATGGTAAGAGCACACAGTGCGTCAAACTGAGGGTCCTGGCTTCGATTCGCCATTCTAATTTTTCTCCATTAATAAATATCTAGTCTACGTGGTGACTACATAAATTAGTCATTGATTACACAATATTCAATAGAAGAATATGTACATTATTTTAGTTTTATAATCCGCGATAGAATGCGAAATTGAGTACAAAATGTGAAATGTAAGAGTTTCTGCGAAATGGGCGTGAAATTTAATTTTATTAGACATTTTTGTAAGATAAGAAACATTATTATATTACAATTTCAGTCACCAATTTATCAGATAGGTACAAAAACAAGTTTGTTACAATGATCGCACTATAAATTCTTGGTAATATCCACAAATATTTTCGATTTACAAAAAATCATCATCAGGTGGAAGCCATATATTAGTTGAACACAAGCGAAACACAAAATATATAAAATGCATACTTAATGAGTAAAAGAGTAAGAAAACACTAACATGTGTCAGAATATTAAGAACAACTTAAAAAATCACGCTATGAAGTGTTTCATACTTACTTACTTACTGGCTTTTAAGGAACCCGGAGATTCATTGCCGCCCTTACATAAGCCCGCCATTGGTCCCTATCCTGAGCAAGATTAATCCAGTCTCTACCATCATATCCCACCTCCCTCAAATCCATTTTAATATTATCTTCCCATCTACGTCTCGGCCTCCCCAAAAGTCTTTTTCCCTCCGGCCTCCGAACTAATACTCTATATGAATTTCTGGATTCAACCAATGCGTGCTACATCCCCTGCCCAACTCAAACGTCTGGATTTAATGTTCCTAATTAAGTGAGGTGAAGAATGCAATGCGTGCAGTTCTGTGTTGTGTAACATTTCTCCAATATCGTGTAACTTCATCCCTCTTAGCCCCAAATATTTTCCTAAGCAACTTATTTTCAAACACCCTTAACCTATGTTCTTCTCTCAAAGTGAGAGTCCAAGTTTCACAACCATACAGAACAACCGGTAATATAACTGTTTTATAAATTCTAACTTTCAGATTTTTCGGCAGCAGACTGGATGATAAAAGCTTCTCAACCGAATAATAACAGGCATTTCCCATATTCATTCTCTGTTTAATTTCCTCCCGAGTATCATTTATATTTGTTACTGTTACTCCCAGGTATTTGAATTTTTCCACCTCTTCGAAGGACAAATTTCCAATTTTTATATTTCAATTTCGTACAATATTCTCGTCACGAGACATAATGATATACTTTGTCTTTTCGGAATTTACTTCCAAACCTATCTCTTTACTTCCTTCAAGTAAAATTCCCGTATTTTCCCTAATAATTTGTGGATTTTCTCCTAGCATATTCACGTCATCCGCATAGACAAGAAGCTGATGTAACCCTTTCAATTCCAAACCCTCTGTGTTATCCTGGACTTTGCTAATGGCATACTGTAGAGCAGTTTTTCTCAAACTTTGGTCCGCGGACCACCTGTGGTCCTCGAGGTCTGCCCTTGTGGTCCTTCAAACAAGATAGAATAAAAATAAAATTCAAACGAATTCAGAGTTTGGAAATGACACATGGCAATCGAATTTCACTTTTTCTCCCACTACTGACATTTTATGAAATTTATTACCCTTTCCGTCTATCGACTTCCCAGTCTATTCTCAGCAACAAAAGAGGGATTTAAAACAATATACACGTAGTGTTTCTCGGCATCTTTTCCCTGCACATCTGGTGCCGCGCCTGAAACCCAGCCAGAGACCATCCGAATTTATAACAGAGGACCAAAGTACCGAACCTTCATTCAATTTTAAAATATAATTATACTGGTATCAAAATATGCTACGAAAATGATAAATGTGCTTTCGAAGGGAACAAGAGTAAGGTGGTTCGCGGAACTGTTCTGACTTTAAAAAGTGGTCCCCACTTCAAAAAAGATTGAGAAACGCTGCTCTAGATCAAAGGTAAAAAGCAAAGGTGCTAGTGCATCTCCTTGTTTGGTCTAAATGTTTCATAAAAAAAATTGTCTCGAAAAGGAAGCAAAAACAAGCATAATTATTTTAACTTTTTGTCTAAGATACCTCAAAGAATAACCCTCTGAAATTAATAACATTAGTTACGGTTCATCCTGTATATGATAGATAAGATATAGATACAATTAGATAAATTAGACATACACTGACCGACGGACAGGCGGAAAGACGGATCAACGACAGACAGACTGATAGATAGACGAAATGTTAGATTTAAATGTAGCGAAAATATATGTTTAATTACTGTGTTACAGGGTTATTATTTTTATTAGCACAAAACAAGGAAGATGTCACAGGCCGGTCTCCAGCAGTCTGAGCGTCAGATGGACTTATTCTTTATGGAAGCGAGATACTACGTGGTCGTGGGGTCAGAGTGCGGTGTGAAGCGGACGTGCCTGGGAACTCAATGCGAGGGGTTCATATTTCATGGGGTCGGCATCTGGTGTACAATCGTTCTAGTCAAATATTAACGCCTCATTCTCAAAGTGGCTCCTTCATTGCAGCATTTGTACACTGGCCTGATAGACGCATTTAGATCACTAGCGGACGAATCGAACAATTGCTTCAATATTGAATTACCGGCTATGTCGGTTTAAACTCGCTTCCGAAAAAAGAGTAACACATCCAGTAAATCCATAATTCGTGTGGGCGAAATTGTATTTGTGGTTACATATTGTTTCTCTTTATACATTTTACAGTATAAGCTACGCGTATAAAAGACTTTGGTACAAATTTGGTACCACAAGGACTACACGAATCGTAGTATTACAGTTACAATAAAAAAATAGACCAAATTTGATGTAAGAATTGTGATGAAAAGTGGACCAGATGTGTCATTAACTAAACTGAACTTGTTATTACAATTATAATGGAACACAGCGACAAATATGTTTCATAAATATAAGTACCAACTTTACCTAACGTGGTGCTATAACTATAATCAAAGACTGGATCAAATGTGGTGTTACAATTTTATAATGAAAAACTGGACCAAGCATGGTATTTTAATTATAATCAAAGACTGGACCAAATGTGGTGTTGTAATTCAAAGACTGAACAAAAACATGGTGTTATAGTTATAATATAAAAACTGGACCAAACGTGGTGTTCTAATTATAAAAAATCTGGACCAAACGTGGTGTTCTAATTACAATCAAAGACTGGACAAAGTATGCTGTTATAATCATAATAAAAAACTGGACCGAACGTGGTGTTATAGTTACATACTGGGCCAAACATGGTGTTCTATTTATAATCAGACTGGACCAAATGTGGTGTTATAATTATAAAAAATCTGGACCAAACGTGGTGTTCTAATTACAATCAAAGACTGGACAAAGTATGCTGTTATAATCATAATAAAAAACTGGACCGAACGTGGTGTTATAGTTACATACTGGGCCAAACATGGTGTTCTATTTATAATCAGACTGGATCAAACGTGGTGTTATAATTATAAAAAATCTGGACGAAATGTGATGTTCTAATTACAATCAAAGACTGGACAAAGTATGGTGTTATAATCATAATAAAAAACTGGACCGAACGTGGTGTTATAGTTACATACTGGGCCAAACATGGTGTTCTATTTATAATCAGACTGGACCAAATGTGGTGTTATAATTATAAAAAATAACTGTAGCAAACGTGGTGTTATAATTATAATAAAAAACTGGATCAAACGTGGTGTTATAATTATAAAAAAATTGGACCTAACGTGGTGTTATAATTATAATCAGGCTGGACCAAACGTGGTGTTCTAATTATATAAAAAAACTGGACCAAACGTGGTGTTATAATTATAATCAGACTGGAGCAAACGTGGTGTTATAATTATAAAAAAACTGAACCAAACGTAGTGTTATAATTATAAAAAAACTGGAGCAAACGTGGTGTTATATTTATAATAAAAAACTGTAGCAAACGTGGTGTTATAATTATAATTAAAAACTGGATCAAACGTGGTGTTATAATTATAAAAAAATTGGACCAAACGTGGTGTTATAATTATAATCAGGCTGGACCAAACGTGGTATTATAATTATAATCAGACTGGACCAAACGTCGTGTTATATTTATAATAAAAAACTGGACGAAACGTGGTGTTCTAATTATATAAAAAAACTGGACCAAACGTGGTGTTATAATTATAATCAGGCTGGACCAAACGTGGTATTATAATTATAATCAGACTGGACCAAACGTCGTGTTATATTTATAATAAAAAACTGGACCAAACGTGGTGTTCTAATTATACAAAAAAACTGGACCAAACGTGGTGTTATAATTATAATCAGACTGGAGCAAACGTGGTGTTATAATTATAAAAAAACTGAACCAAACGTAGCGTTATAATTATAAAAAAACTGGAGCAAACGTGGTGTTATATTTATAATAAAAAACTGTAGCAAACGTGGTGTTATAATTATAATTAAAAACTGGATCAAACGTAGTGTTATAATCATAAAAAAATTGGACCAAACGTGGTGTTATAATTATAATCAGGCTAGACCAAACGTGGTATTATAATTATAATCAGACTGGACCAAACGTCGTGTTGTATTTATAATAAAAAACTGGACCAAACGTGGTGTTCTAATTATATAAAAAAACTGGACCAAACGTGGTGTTATAATTATAATCAGACTGGAGCAAACGTGGTGTTATAATTATAAAAAACTGAACCAAACGTAGCGTTATAATTATAAAAAAACTGGAGCAAACGTGGTGTTATAATTATAATAAAAAAACTGGAACAAACGTGGTGTTATAATTATAAAAAATTGGACCAAACGTGATGTTATAATTATAATCAGACTGGACCAAACGTGGTGTTATAATTATACTCAGACTGTACCAAATATGGTGTTATATTTATAATAAAAGAACTAGACCAAACGTGGTGTTCTAATTATAATCAAAGACTGGACCAAACGTGGTGTTATAATTATAATAAAAACTGGACCAAACGTGATGTTATAATTATAATAAAAACTGGACCAAACGTGGTGTTATAATTATAATAAAAAAACTGGACTAAACGTGATGTTCTAATTATAATCAAAGACTGGACCAAACGTGGTGTTATAATTATAATAAAAACTGGACCAAACGTGGTATTCTAATTCAAAGACTGGACAAAAACATGGTGTTATAGCTATAATATAAAAACTGGACCAAACGTGGTGTTCTAATTATAATCAAAGACTGGACCAAACGAGGTGTTATAATTATAAAAAAAACTGAAACAAACTTGGTGTTATAATTATAATGAAAGACTGGACCAAACGGCATGTTATAATTTATTATAATCAAACCTCGATCACACATGGTATTCGCAATACTATAAAATCAAAACCGCCCGTAATGCAAAGTTGTTCTCATCTTTCATGTCGCACAGAAAGAGTTTTTGAAATAAGTCTTCGTTTAATCAGAGCTGTGGGCCTTTCTACAAATTCGACTTACAAACTCGTCGTAAGCTCTGTAATAAGCCATTCAAAGAATTACAGTTTACGAGCGAAGAAAACTTGTCGCATTAGCGGTAATGCTTTGGTATATCTCTGTAAACAATCTCCCCGTATGGAATAAAGAATGGCGTCGCGCGGTGTGTACAAACAACCTTGTGACCCCGCGCTGATTACAGTTCCGACCTTCCAGGAAAGGTTTAAGATGTCGTGCAGGTCGCTTGACGTCATACTGCTTGACATAATCCTCACCTGAGAGCTTGTAATAGAAAACTTAACACCGCACTCTCAAGAACGCACGTTACGCCACAAGGGAACTCCAATTATACATCACGAAATAAACGGTGCACTGCAAATGACAGTGTTTTGTAATTAAATTGAAATAGAAATAATAAAATGGTCAACTTTTGCATTAAATAAAGTCAATTTATACTCAGGGAAAAAGATTTCTTTCTTTGACCTACTAAGATTTATTTTAAATCATCCGTCCTCAAGTGAGGTTGACCACTGGGATCCGGAATTAACAAACATAAAAAGGTAAAGGGAAATGAAACGAGTAAAATAATTATTCGATTTGTACATTAAAACAAAAATTTACGTCTTAACATAAACAGGGACATTATTTTTTTTTACTTCAATTTTTATTGTAACCTGAGTTTTTGAATATACTTCACTCCCACCCCCTCTACTAGTAAACTTCCAATCGTTCTCCACACAGAACCAAGACCGCATACACAGTACTGAGTTAGTGAGTATAGTACGTTCCAGAAATATGTTCGCGTTTTCCAGTGACGAAAGAGTTTTCAATATTGAATCATATTTTCGCACAGGTACTGTCCGTTTGCCTACGTCGCATCCTGGTTTCCCTCACCTGCTTCTGTTCGTCCCTCTGTAAAGTCTAGTAGCTGGACTGTCTTAGCTCTTTTTTTAAAACATTAATTTCTGTTAGGAACTGGACGTCTACGTAATATAATACAACTGTTTAAAATAACTTAAATAAAAGGGCCTCGTTAAGTAATTAACTGTCACGTGATTTCCCCTCCCCTTTTTACGACCCTGCGACAAAACCACTTGAACGGACAGTAGATAGCATTTCTGAGTAATTTTATCTTTTCGGATCGGGCAGAAGTGAAGATTAAATTTACAGTACGTAAGGTACTCTTTTATAGAGTAGGTACAGAATTATTTCAACATGGGTTACTCGTACGAAGGACGAAACTGGTAATTGTAATTAGGTAAAATAGTTTATAGTTCGATAATATGCACAAAAGAACTGAATCCTGTATCGAAATGAACGGCCACCATTTTCAAAAATGTGTTTAAATATCCATATTATGATTATTTTTCAATTTAACTTCATTCTCTATATTGTACGCTAATGTGCTGTAACAGTACAATATACACTACATTATTAATACGTCCGAATGGATAGCTCGATTCGTGAGTAAAAACACTAAGTATTAATACCGTACTGTATTTTGATTAAACAAAAGCCTAATGAAAATTATCAAACTCAAAATCGCGATATTTCCTAGTTTACGTAAATGGATGAACTACTTTTCTTCCCCCCTATACCTAGTAAAGTGATTTGTATTTTACGCCAATATCATCGAACTCCAGTCTTGGAAGGGGGAGCAAGAGGTGTTTCCGGTTCTAGACCTTTAATCCAGATATATAGCCAGGTTGATATTAAAAATGTTAGTAAAAATAAATTGATGTCCCTGTAGATGATAGTATAGAATTTGAAGAGAGGTCTTCAGAATTTTCATCACAATCTTCTGAACCTGATAAAAGAGAATTTTAAAGTATTTAAGGATATTAAGTTATATGTACATTTTGGTAAACAACAAAAAACTTATATGGTCCAGGTGCAAAAGAGATAAAAAAGGTAACGTTTTGGCATGAAAAGTTTGCTCTGATGTCACTCTTACTACGAAAACTCTCCTTGTCGCTTCAGTCCCTATTCAATAAGCCCCAAGCTTTTCCGATTTTCAAAATTAAAGTAATGCTTCGCAGCCATAACTAAATCACACAATACTTCCACCTAAGCAGATCAAACAAACACCAACCACAATTACAGCAACATAGAAACATGCATGGAAATCCTACATATTGAGCTGAAAAGCTAGAAACTGAAAACACTACAACAATACGAAATATATAGACATACGAAAACAAATGCACAACACACAACTAAATTTCAAAACTCAGACTCTATTTGACATAATACTACCGATCATAAATTGCACCCCATCAGTAGAAATCTGAAGATGGCGCATATAAAGCCGAAACTAGGTATTAACTAACGTAAAATGACATAATAGTTTGAATTAACACAGGAAAGTTGTGTATATACAATTAATTAAAATTAATCAAATCATTAAAGTCGGCCTTTTCTCCTCTCTCCTTGTGTAGGCCTATTTCAGCTTATTCGATTGTCATTCGGCCGATAGAAGGACTTGAATCGTATATAATTTTATCTTATCTGTTTCAAATCATTCATAAACCAACAAGAAAAATATTTATTACGAAATGAAGTGATTTTAAAAGTATCTTATGCAAATATAGCTTTCAGATAAAGCTCTATGTGAAGCAGATTTGAATAATTTCAAGGGAAAAATTGTTCCGGGGCCGGGTATCGATCCCGGGACCTTTGGCTGAAAGTACCAACGCTCTACCGACTGAGCTATACAGGAACTTCACTCGGCACCGTCTCGTCTGGATCGATACCCGGCCCCGGAGCAATTTTTCAATTGAAATTATTCAAGTCAGCCTCTCAGAGTGCTTTACCTGAAAGCTAGTTTTCGATCATACGTGTAAGCCTATATAACGTTAAGTTAACAGAAAACTACAATTTCAAGTCACACAGAGTTTGTGTGCACTCGGTGTGGATTTCTGGCGTCTTGTCAGCCCACTCGTTTTATCGTGGCTATAAAGGAAAAAATTGAGAACAATTTTTACCTTGAAATTATTTAAAAGTATCTATTGCCTTGATTATAATGTTTATGATTGAAGTAGGCGTGTGGAGAGTTGACGTTGATATTTGTGGTGCTTTTACTTGAGATTTGCATTGTTCATACAGTAGAATTCCTCGTATCCGGCAAATGTGAAACAAAGACAGTGCCGGATAACTGATTTTGCCGAATAATTGGAAAATACGTTTATAAGTTATGTAAATATATACTGTACTGCACAAACATTTTTTTACATGTTGAAATTTAATAATTTTCGTATGGGCCTGATATTTAAAAATAAATTTTTGAAATACGTACAATGTTTATTTTTAGTACCGAATACGGTAATGTACATTCCTCAATTCGTAATTACAATAATACATAATAGCGTAATAAATACTAAAACTTTTCGTAACTCTATGACAATTTTAAATGGCGGTCATGTGACGTGAAGAGCAGTGTAGCCAACGTCGCAACTATGAAGTCGATTATGTAGCGCTCGATGATTTGAATCTCTTTAACATATCTCTAATGTCTGCTTTTTATATAAAGTATATAAAATCTATTACTCGAATGAAACTTTTACGCTCTACAGCTTAACAGAGAATTTCGCACTTTCCTATTTAGACTCATCCAACACCCCTTCGAAACGAGCGAGTTCAATTGGTAAATTTAAAGATATCGTCTCTACGCATCGTTTGCAAGGCTCAAGTGACAGCTTACCGATGCTACTCGATCTACTCCAGGGACATAACGGGGTTTTTCTGTCTATGTTTTCACGCGTTAACAATGTAAAGAGTAAATACAACATGTGGCATGTGCGATCCATGAAAACCACTCGCATCTTCGTCCGACTCTTCCGTTTTGCATGAATGATTTGTTTTTGGCCTTGCCAAAAGTGTCGTTGTTTTGGCATTACTGGTTGTTTGGGTGCCGGATATGACGGATTTTACTGAACTCGCACACATATTCGACGTTAGTATTTATTTTTTTTGGTTACACTATTACTTGACTGGAAATTATCATTCTCTTTACGTTTTTACATACCTATGAAGTCTCATATATTCTGCGCGACTGCAAACATGTTTATGCTCGACCATGCCGAAATGTAGTAATTATAGCTACACCTGGTAGCAGTCCTTTAATGCATGTCATTAAAGTACACCTACTCATTAAAGTACAGATGTTCAGCCAATGACAACTCAGCTTACAGGTGTACAGTCAATGACAAGTCAGCTTTGTACCGTTATAAAACCGCAAGTATCGATTATTCTCGGATATGCAATCGAAAGAGAATTAGCGAAAAGTCACGGAGGCTGGAAATCCAATACTGTCGCAGAAGGTTATGTTCTGTTACTATAATAATTAGCGTTAATTGTAAATAATATTCAAATAAATTGAATTCGTTATCTCGTTTTTCAATGTCGAATCCAATAATCAAGGTTATATCAAGTTTAACGGGATTACATCAAGGTCAATGACATTATTGTTCCTCGGAGGAAATCAATACTTTCGCGTCTGAGCACATCTCACAATTCACGACCTAGAACAAGGTCACTTCCGATCTTGTAAGATACAAATAAAATGTATACATCTGAATAATTTCAAGTTAGAAATATGGTCGAGCATAAAAAGTCGTATGAAACTTGCCTATAATGGTAATTAAGACGCTCGTATGAATATTATGAAACTCGCTTGCGCTCGTTTCATAAATATCCATACTTGCGTCTTAATTACTATCATTATAGGCCGTTGCATAATGTACTATTATCTGTGCGTGACGTCGCATACTTGCATTAAAATCTTAGAAAATACGTAACTTAAAAAAAAAACGAAATTACATATGAGACAATCTAATACAATTGTGCTCATATGATTCATCAAGTTATATGAGGAATAATATGTTGAAATTTAAGGATCGATAATGATGTAGTTAACGCCGGGCATGGATGCATGCCCGATTAGAGTTCCCGGCCAGTAGATGAGGTTAACGTTCTGAATATTCCACGCTATACAGATATTAAAATGTTTATATAAAATCTCGGTAGTGTAGAACTCTAGCTGTTGCCATACTACGCGTTGGATTCAAGGTTCGCGTGTTCGAACCGAGCCTAGATCGATCAATTTAAAATACGTAGAAATTCTTAGACCTGCTTCCATCTAGAAGAAGATATCTAGTGACTAGGAAACATGGCTAATAGTCAGAAGGCCTCGCGTTCGATACCCGTCTCTGTCAAGAGATTTTTTTCTCTTCATTTGGAATATTAGTTCGATATGACACAAGCAATTATATTAGGAAACAAACGGCAAACCGACGCTGTAAAGCACCTCGACATTTCCCCCGTTAAAGTAAGTACAGTGCATATGCCTTTCAGTTCTTCGGTAAAAAAATCTTGGCATTCACATGGATAATAATCTCAACTGGGACATGCAAATCACAAAAGCCTGCAGAAAAGTATATTCTATTATCCATGTGCTAAAAAGGATAAATGTTCATCTTCCCTCTTGCTTAAAAAAGTCCCTTGTGCATACGCTTGTATTTCCTTATTTTGACTATGCTGACATTTTACTGACTGACCTTTCCAGCGACAACAAAACGAAACTTCAACGTGCTCATAACTTGTGTGTACGTTTTGTAAGCAATGTCCGTAAATATGATCATATTACCCCATCCCTGGAAACAATATGTTGGCTTAAACTAGATAAGAAAAGAAATTTACATTCACTTCTCCTTCTCCTCGAAATCTTGAACTCTTCTATTCCTTCGTACCTGTCGTCTCGCTTCACTTACCTTTCTTCCCACCACAATCTGAACACACGCTCTCGCCATGAAACAATACTAACAATACCATCCCATCGCACCTCCTCATACTCATCCTCTTTCACAATAGCCCTGCCAAGACTCTGGAATTCGTTACCTGTTATCATCAGGGACTGTCGAAATAAAATTGAATTCAAACGCAAACTTACTAGGCACTTGGCCATTAATTGAGACTCGTTCAGACATGGTTTCTTGTAAATAGTTCTCTTAATCTATCACAAATTATTTCAATATCCGGTAATTTCATTACTATAGATTTTTGTTATTGTAGGTTTAATGTGTAATTCAGTAAATACAAAAATATTCTTTGTTCTTAACGTCTGTGATAAAATGTCTAGCTTTCATTAATCAGGTAATCTTGTCGTACTTTAATTTTTATTATAATTGTAATTGTAAATTTAATGTTAATTGTAATTTTATTGTTCATATTATAGTTGTAATCCCCTGGTAGAGGGGCAGAGAAGGCCTGACGGCCTTATCTCTACCAGGTTATATAAATAGTAACTAATACTAATACTAATATGAATAGTGTTATGAGGAGCCTGGCGTACTCTTTCAAAACTCCGTTGAGATTACATCACTGAGGATCGTCAGGGGTCGCTCCCGACTCGGTGGACTTAGAATTTGGAAAATAACCCTGTCCCTGATAGAAGCATTCAAACAAAATCCTTCAGCCATTTTTCGCCTACGTTGAATTTCGACTCTGAATAAACAGAACACTTGAAAAGTGTCGTTAAATAAAACACTACTGTTGCCACTGATTTAATGACGCAATTTATTCAATGTAGTGACATCACTGCCGTTCCAGCTGCTACGAGGAACAAAATATGGAGCGAACGCTGTCCCATTCTTTATCAAACACGTCAGAATAAATTTTTAGCGTTAACTTTGGATTCTGAGGGTATAAAACTTTCATGAAAATGGTCTAATGAAACACACAGGCTTTTACTAAAATGTATACCCATCCATAAATAAAATATAACAATGTTTATTATGTTAAAAGAATTTCGGACAGAAGCTATAAAGCAGTAAAAGTTATGACGCAGTAAACATACTCATCTATGTTAGTTAGAATGAACCCATAAACACCGTGAATATGATGAAAAACTGAAAAGCGTGTGTTAGAGAGAATGTGTAGGGACAGAATATGACGAGAAATCTGACGTCAACGACACAGAGGCTGGCTTATATTTAAAGTTTTAACAGAACACTGATAAATTTCATTATTTTTTTACAGAATTTCATTGGATGAATAACTTCAATTCTATACAAAACTCATTGTACCAACAGTTGCATATATATTTACTGTGACTATTCCACTTTTATTTACTTACTTATGGCTTTTAACTAATCATTGCCGCCCTCACATAAGCTCGCCATCGGTTCCTATCCTGAGCAAGATTAATCAAGTCTCTACAATCATATCCAACCTCCCTCAAATCCATTTTAATATTATTATTCCATCTACGTCTCGGCCTTCCCAAAGATATTTTTCCCTCCGGTCTCCCAACTAACACTCTATATGCATTTCTGGATTCGCCCATACGTACTACATGCCCTGCCGATCTCCCTTCCTAATTATGTCAGGTGAAGAATACAATGCGTGCAGTTCTGCGTTGTGTAACTTTCTCCATTCTCCTGTAACTTCATCCCTCTTAGCCCCAAATGTTTTCCTAAGCAACTTACTCTCCAACACTCTTAACCTCTTTTCCTCTATCAAAGTGAGTGTATAAGATTCACAACCAACAGAACGGGTAATAAAACTGCTTTATAAATTCCAACTTTATTTTTTTTATTAGGAGACTACAAGACAATAGCTTTTCAACCAAATAATAATAGGCATTTCCCATATTTATTCTGTGTTTAATTTACTTTCGAGTTTCTTTTATATTTTTGTTACTGTTATTCCAAGATATTCGAATTGTTCCACCTCTTCAAGGGATAGTATAATAATAATAATAATAATAATAATAATAATAATAATAATAATAATAATAATAAACCGCGGGGCTTTATGTACGTGAATTCTTGTTGGACAGTAAAGGTTGGTTCACAATAAACCGGGAACGGAAACGAGAACGAGAACGGTAATATTGTTAAAATAAATACATTTAAATGTGACCATTTACAATTAGTTTTGACGTTCCCGTTCCCGGGCTCCGACCAATGGCATTCTCTCATGATTAAGCATACAAGCCAGCCAAGATAAACACAGATTAATGAACTTCGAAATTTAAGACACGGAACATTTAAAAATTCAATTGACGTGTTAGTCTGGTCACATATACACGTAGTGTATATGGAAAGTGATTCCGCGTTTGTTACAAGGAATGAATGGACAACGTAATATTATGTCAAGGCCTCCTTGCTACAACATATAAGACGACCAAATAGCTTTTTGATGGCAACAGAATGAATCTAGTAGGTTGTGATCGGAAACGAGAACGGCAAAGTTCATACTTGGCAAACTATCCGTTCCCGTTACCGGTCTCCGGCAAGCTTCTCGATAATTGTGAATGTCCACATTTAAATACATTTATTTAAAAAGATCCATTCTCGTTCTCGCTGTCGTTTCCCTTACCGGTTTATTGTGAACTAGCCTTGGACGAACAGCGGAGGAAACTCTAAGATAGTTGGTATGTTAAATATAAAATCTACATCTTTCGTTTCTTGAATCTTTTACCCGATTCCGTCAGCGGTTTTCTCTAGTGATTTTTCGATAAAGGCATATTTGTCAGAAAACAGATCATCTAAGATAATAAGCGAAGTTATTACAGCCATGTTGAAATGAAATTTAGCAAAAACTGAGGTATTTTAAGAAAACCCGTCCCACACTCGTTTTGTTCATTAAATATATCAACGTATTTGCTCTGAAAACAAGCTGTGATTTCCCTTGACGAGAAGTTATCAGCCGACTGAGAGATGCAAGGCCTTGTGGGAAATCAGAGTCTCAATATTGACGATGCAAATTAATGACTATTTTGGCGGTTGTAAACAGCGAAGGGCCGATCAGCTGAATGAGGTCAGTATATGTACAGAGTCCTTCGGCTGAGCTTATAGGCCTAATCTGGAAGTTTCGTAAAATATTTCATAATAAGATTTAATAATGTTGGCTCCTTTTTAGACGAAACAACAGACGTGTTATTTCCTGTAAGAAATAATATTTCAAATGAGTTTTAATTCTTAAAGTTGGTCCGCGAACAACTACAGGGACATCATTTTATTTTTACTAACATTTTTAATATCAACCTGGCTATACCTTTCTATTAACTATTGAAACAGGAAACACCGTTTGCTACCCTTTCCACGAGGGAGTTCGATGATACTGGCGTAAAATACAAATCACTTTACTAGGTATAGGAGGGAAGAAAAGTAGTACATCCATTTATGTAAACTAGGAAATATCGCAAATTTTGAGTTTGATAATTTTCATTAGGTTTTTGTTTAATCAAAATACAGTACTGTATTAACACTTAGTGCTTTACACACGAATTGAGCTATCCATTCGGAAGTATTAATTATGCAGTGTATATTGTACTGTTACAGCACATTAGCGTACTATATAGAGAATGAAGTTAAATTGAAAAATAATTATAATATGGATATTTAAACACATTTTAGAAAATAGTGGCCGTTCATTTCGATACACGCTTCAGTTCTTTTGTGCATATTATCGTACTATAGACTATTGTACCTAATTCCAATTACCAGTTTCGTCCTTCGTACGAGTAACTCATGTTGAAATAATTCTATACCTACTCTATAAAAGAGTACCTTACGTACTGTAAATTTAATCTTCACTTCTGCCCGATCCGAAAAGATAAAATCACTCAGAAATGCTATCTACTGTCCGTTCAAGTGGTTTTGTCGCAGGGTTGTAGAAAGGAGGGGGGATCAAGTGACAGTTAATTACTTAAGGAGGCCCTTTTATTTAAGTTATTTTAAACACTTGAATAATATTACGTAGACGTCCAATTCCTAACAGAAATTAATGTTTTCAGAAAAGAGCTAAGATAGCCCAGCTACTAGACTTTACAGAGGGACGAACAGAAGCAGGTGGGGGAAACCGGGATGCGACATAGGGAAACAGACGACAGTACCCGTACGAAAATATGATTCAATATTGAAAGCTCTTTCGTCACTGGAAAACGCGAACATATTTCTGAAACGTACTATACTCAGTAACTCAGTACTGCTTACGCGCCCTCGGCTCTGTGTCGTGAACGGTTGGAAGTTTACTAGTAGAAGAGGTGGGAGTGAAGTACATTCCAAAACTCAGGTACAATAAAAATTGAAGTAAAAATAAAGTAATGTCCCTGTAGTAGTCTGAGAGCTAACAATCAATGGTTCGCAAGTGAGTTTTCAAACTAAAATATGATATGTGTATATTTCAGTATGAAAAATATAATCAAAGTACCATGCAATCAAATCAATGAGGATATATTAATTTCAATCACAATCGAATCATCTTTTTCCACTTACAATCTAGTACTTGCTATTAAAAATGATCCTTCAACCGAAAAAAAAAAAACGTGCGACACATTGTTTCGTCAGTACGTGTGCTCTAAGATAAGATAATCACATATTTATGCTTACCAGTCCGTCGCTTATAGATCTATACGTGTCAGCTTGCTTTGGGTATGTACAGTACATTGTTTATGCCTTAAATTTAATTAACTTGTTTTGTATTACATATATAGCTCAATTGATGAATGATCGTTTGCGTTTGTAAATTTAATAATCTGATTGGCTATGTATTGTATACTTTTAGCAGAGCCATCGATGTAGCTCAGTCGGCAGACTCGCTGGGCTGCTGATCCGGAGCTGCGTTCGGGCTTGGGTTGGATCCCCGTTTGGTATTTGGTTTCTTCCGAGGTTTTCCACAGCCGTGGGACTGAAGCCGGATGGTCTATAGCGAGTCCTTGGCATCAACCCCTTTGATTTGATTATCTCACTTTGATTTGATTACCTGGTTTGGTTTTTACGAGGTTTTCCCCAACCAAAAAGCAAATGCCGGGTAGTATTTTGGCGAATCCTCGGACCTCACCTCATCTCACTACATCTCGCCAAAATATTATAAAAAATTGCACAAAATTGTAAAAATTGTAGAAAAAAAACTAAATTGTAAAAGTATAAAAATTTGTAAAAATTGTAATTGTAATATTGTAAAATTTTGACTTGTTCCACATCTTAAAGCTTCATTGCTCATGTAAGATCTATGGAATAAAATAAATGAATGAATTGGAACTCTCAACTTGTCCTTTACAGTACAGTGGAAGCTCTTATGTTCGACAGAAATCAAGTTCGACATTCTATAGTTCGACTGCTTACGTAGGAGAATTAGATACGACCCTATACGGGCACTAAGAAATGTGTTTGCCATTTGAATGGGAATCGGTTCTGTGTCTTGCAGTGATACTTTTGTTAAAAGAAAACAGAATATTTTATTGATTAGGACATCCATATTGATCACTGATTTTAAATTAATGAACTCTTCTTTTTCTATTTGATATTTGTGCCGTTTGTGAGACGAAACTGTCGAAACCCACTGTGGTACTAGAAGCGCATACACAAGTCTCGGAGCGGGCAGGAAATGCAAGTACAGTACTGTATTCGTTGATGGATAACCAATAAGAATTTGTATTCATTTCACCTGCCACATCCACTACCCTTATTGGACAGAACTTTCAATTCTGTTCTGTCGAACTTAGGAGAGTCCACTGTACATTGAATTTCGGCATAACTGATGTAAGCAATATGGCTTTCGAGGTTTAGACAGAAGAGGGCACCATAACACATCTGAAACTATTGAGCCCCAGTGAAGTATAGCTTATATTGATATTATAAGGATGGAAGTGCTCTAGGACAGTGTTTCTCAAACTATGGTCCGCGGACTACCTGTGGTCTTCGAGTTCTGCCCTCTTGGTCCTTCAAAAAAGACAGAAGAAAAAATAAAATTCAAACGAATTCGTATTATACTATTGCTGAAAATTTCAGAGTTTCGAAATGATATATGACAATCGTCTTTCACTTTTTCTCTCAGTACTAATATTTTATGAAATTTCTTACCATACCCGTCTACCCACTTCCCACTCTACTCTCAGCAACAAAAGAGAGATTTAAAGCACTATAAACGTGCTGTTTCTGTGCACATCTGGCGCCGAGCCTGTAATCCAGCCATGGACCACCCGAATTCATAACAAAGGACCAAAGTACCGAACCTTTTCACTATTGATGACTTTCTTAATAGTTTTGCCGACACACCAGTCTGCACATTGAAATGGCTACGTAATGTACGATGTACACCAATAATAGAATGTGCCAAATTGCATCTTTACTTGTTGAAAATCGGGCATGTTTCTGCATTAATTTTTTATTTGCTTTTTTTTTTTTTTTCAGATGACGATAAAAGAAATTTTAGACTCCGCTTATTTTAAAATCCGACAGGTTTACTCTTTACACTTGCGTGTTTCGTCTCTAGGTGCCGTTTCAATTTCGCGGGTTTCTTACACTCGTTTGAAAGCACTTCGTAACAGAAAACGCACCGAGGTTTTGGTTCACTCTCATTGCCACACCAAGTGAATCCAAGTTCCAAAAAACTCTCGTCATATTTACGAAAGTATTTTTTCTTTGAATAGCTACCAGTAGACCTAGATATTTCTTTAATGGCACTATAATCACTGATATTAATATATTTCTTCACACACACAGCTTCTGAACTATTAGCACTGCCCAAATGAAGCAAATCATCACGTTCCTTTCTTTTTAAAGATCCGGATCGAAGCCTGTTTTCCATTATTTATAATGGGCATTATTTAACAGAGACATGGATAACTACTGCGTGTACCACATAAGAAGGATTTCAAACAACTGCTAACAGGCAAGCGATGAATCAACAATGCACAGAATTTGTTATAACTTATAAGTTACTTGTGATTTGCTACAAAAATATAATTAGAAAAGTATTGTGATTAATTAATTCTATTTTAAAATATAAGTATACCACAAAAATGATCAATTTTCTTTCGAAGGGAACAAGAGTAAGGTGGTCCGCGGAACTGTTCTGACTTAAAAAAGTAGTCCCCACTTCAAAAAAGTTTGAGAAACGCTGCTCTAGGAGAAACTTATGCCCCCATTTTATGGACGCTGATACGAGAATGGTGCCACTCCTAGGAGCTGAAAGGTCTCGCTCTAATATGTTTTGCACCGCACGTGTACCACTGTTTTATGTTTATCCGTATAAAGCAGCGCTTTTAGGCCCGGTCATGCGTAATGCAAACCTATGTATATACAGCGGAGGGTTAAGATAATTTTATTACACGATAAATTGCAATGTAACCGTTAATGTCTGCGAAACACCACGCGACAGTAAACGATGGCTGGATTCAGTATATGCCGATGATTTATATCTGGAGAGTGACTGCTGCATAGGGATATGTTTTACATAGTGTAGATACTACACGACTGTTCCTGTATTCCACATTTAAAGTGATATGTTCAAGAATCGTTTCATAATGATGGCCAAGTAGTTGCAAGAAATGAGCCAATCCTTATTAAATACACAGCTATCGTAGTTCATATTTGATCCTAAGATTATTTTTTCCTTGGATTAATATACATTGCACCGCCGATTTAGTAGAATGCGTTTGAGTCTAAAGAAAGTAACAAAAAGTACAACCTAGTCTGTTGTGACGAGAATCCAAGCCCCCGCATATCGGTAAGGCATCATGTTACAAACACGTTCACGTCTGAGTATTTCTGACAAAGTAAATATTATTCAACGCCTTGAAAACGGCGCAAATATTAAGGATATTTTTTAAGATAATACTTACTTATTTTTATTAATTCCTTTATCCATTTCTTTATTCGTTTATTCATTTCTTAATCTCTTTTTTCATTTCTTCAATTATACATTTCTTCGTAACTCCGTATCTTCATATCTTCATTTCTTTATATCACAGTACCTTCATTACTCCCTTTCTTAATATCCATCTTCATTCATTCATTCATTCATTCATTCATTCATTCATTCATTCATTCATTCATTCATCCACTTAAGATATCGCCTGATTTCCCGTCACAATAGTTAATTGTGAATGCTTACATTTAAATATATTTATTTTAACAATTTTTCCGTTCTCGTTCTCGCTGTCGTTTCCGTTCCCGGTTTATTATGAACCAGCCTTAACTAGGTAAAGCTATCTTGTTCTTCAATTGACCCTGTGTACAATACGAACTCCAAACAGTTACCTTCGTAATGAATACACGCATTCATAACAGAGAAATAGATCATTAGCCTGACCAAAATGATGTCGCCAACATAAGTATGCAAATATACCGTTATAATCGCAAACATAAGTATGAAAATATACCCTTACAATCCTAAAGTCTTTAAATCCACTTTGTGTCTAATAATTACATTTATCTTTGTTAAGTATTTGTTTGGATAAGTCCCTGAGCACGAGTTTTTTACTCCGTCAGGGAAGAATTCTGTTTGTAATTTTGTACACGTTATTTTACTAACAATAAACTTAAACTTAACTTAAACTGCTCTTAGGAACTCCATAATGTCGCTGACTACAGATTAAGAATCACTACTGTACTGTATTTTAGAATACGGAGCTACGGTACTGAACGCTTTGTTCTTAGTATAATAACAAAATAATACTAATATACGTTACAAGAGCGGTATGTTGACGTTTTCATGGTCGAGGAAAAGATTGAAAAAGCGAAACGTAGTTGAGCTTTTTTAATTTCCGAGAACATGAAAACAAACATACCGCTCGTGTATCGTACATTATTTTGTGCAAAGATTGTTTATTACATACCTGAAAGACGAATTTCTAATTAGTTGCAATGAAATCTCCATGTTGGTTTCTGTTTAATGACGCCAACTTCGGAACACCAAAATATCTTTCGACATTGTTGCTGTAAAATGTTTTCTGTGTTTACTATACTCCAGCAGGCCGTGATATACCTCTGTCTTTTTTTCCCCCCAGTCTATAAATGCGAACTTAAAAAAACGGTAAGGTTATGTAATGATTTATTTTTCATTTTAATATTTTAACAATATTATTTATATAACATATTGCAGTAATAACATCGGCATCTGGAATCTGGTTGATTTTTTCACGGCTTCCTTAATGTTACTTGTATCCAGGAATGCAATAAGTTTCGTGGAGTAGTAGACTTTACTTAATTTTTGCAAATATTTAAAAACAATAATTAACATTGCAATTTAGGTCAAATTGCAGTGGTAAGTTTCCAATTTATAATTATTACTATGTTAAACGTCTCTAAAAATAATATGTTAAAAGCCTAAAGCAGTAAAATGAATGTCGCGCTTAAGCGGTAAGAAGAGGGAAATTCTTATGTGTGTTACGTTGGGAATACTGAATGTGGTATTTCACACTTACCGCGTATTGGTTCTGTGCGGAAAACAAGCAAATACGCACGATCTCGCACAAAGTATATTGTGTTGCACTTCAGAAAATAAGTACTGGATTTTTTCCTTTTCTGGAATTTAAAAACGATATTGGATTAGAGGATCTTGTCTCGGGAAGCACCTGGTAGCATACGAAAGCAGAGAAGTCACCGATATTCTATAGAGAACTCGAACCCGCAGATGCAAAGCTATAGGCCATAAACACAACACCAAGTGGGTTGCGCTTTCTTCGGCAGGAACAAAAGCAGCGATATCAAGCGTCTATATTTCACGGGGATAGCGACTTGTATCCAAGCAGCACGGTTGGTTCTACAGCAAAGTAGAAGCAGAGGCTTCCTGTTATTTTTATAAATCCCCGAGGCTACAAACAAAATCCAGTACATTCTCCTATGAAAAATGCGAACAGGGCATCTTTGAATAATCACCGTCCCGCTGCGTTCCCTCGTCGTGCGACTGGACTTTGTCCTCGGACGATCGATACCGTACAGTTCGCGGATTCACAACTTTCTTCTGGCTCATATTCCATTACAAACTACACAGTCCTGCTGTATATCTGACCAGTATGGTCACAGCTCGAGTCCTGCGGAATCATTTGGTTGGCATAGCAATACTGGATTCCTCTCCAGATAACCAGGAATCAAGCCATAATGAATTTTAGAATTTTCAACAAAAAGCAACGAGTTTTTCAACAGTAATTCTGATGGATCCAGCGTAATAGTTGGTAACAAAATTAGATTCTTCAGGAGATACTTATGGCTCAGAAATGTATTAGCAGATGCTTTAAACTTAATAAAATCATATCTTAACGACACAATTCAAATAACGAAAATTGACAATTATTCAAGTGAACCTTTAATTATTAATATAGGTGTTCCACAAGGCACAGTTCTAGGCCTTATTCTATTTAATATATATATATTCTTGCATAAGAATAGTCAACACTATTGTATTGTTGTAAGTCAATTTTTAATAAATCATTAATATATATATATATTAATGATTTATTAAAAATTGACTTACAACAATACAATAGTGTTGACTATTCTTATGCAGTTGACACAGTTTTACTTTTTGGTGGAAAAACCTGGCATGATGCATATAATAATTCAAATAATGGACTTAAATTAATAAAAAAATGGTTTGACATAAATTATCTTTCTATCAACGGAAATAAAACCATCATTATTCCATTCTCATTATCCGAAAAATGTAACAAACCTCCTACATCTATATTAAGTATTAAATTACATAATTCTGATTGTTGTCTTATACAGTGTAAATGTCCGATTATTAAAGAGTCCTCTGAAGTTAAGTATTTAGGCATAATTTTCGATAATCATTTAAAATGGAACCAACACATTAATTACCTTTGTAATAAATTACGTAAAATAGTATATTATTTTGTTTTATTGAGGAATTACTTGTCAATAAGGTTATTACGCACAATATATTTAACTTTATTTCAATCGGTAATTATGTATGGAATTATAGGATGGGGTAGCTCATTTAAATCCAATTTTAATCCACTTTATTTATTACAGAAGAAAATAATTAAAATATGTCTTCAAAAACCTATTGATTTTCCATCTCAAAATTTGTTTATAGACTTTAATGTACTTAACGTAAGACAAATTTATTATATTGTATTAATAAAATTCATACATAAAAATCGAAATAATTTTGAATTGTATTCTCATAGTTACGAAACAAAAGATATGAATTCTTTAAGATTGTTTGAAGCAAAATGCAACACTGTTACAGTATTTAATCATAGTAGTAATTTAGGCCCAAGAATATATAATAAATTTATATGTAAATATCCTAATCTTGTCAATTCTAATAGTTCTAGTATTAAATTTAAAAAGTTATGTATGGATTTTATAAAAATTGAAAAATTGTAAATTTAAATTTATATACTATAATTGCAAATTGTATTGTATAATTATTAATTATAATTGTATTGTATACTTATTAATTTCAATTCAGGAATCCGCCCCTGAGCACGAGTTCTACTCTTTCAGGGCGAGCTAAAGTTTCTCTGTATATTTTATAATTTATGTTACAATTATTAGCAAAAATAATAAATAATAAATAAATAATAATAAATAGCAGGTGTTGTTAGTAGAACTTTTTGTAGAGAATATTTTCTACATTATAATCTACTTAGTGTTTATGAACCGCAAGTAATGTCATTAATTTCAGGTGGTTATTATTTGAGATATTTCAAACAAAAGGTCTAATATAATTTTGCTCGTTTTGCTTCCTTCTGGAGATAAAAATTGTTTTATATGAAACATTTCATAACATGTTTCGGGAAAATCACAAAAATGTTGCCCTGTGCCCCTAAATTTGTATTTATTTTTTTTTTCTGTTTCCTTTGCATTCCTTTCATTTAACTGCAAGGAAGTAGTAGGGTAAGGTTGCCTATATCGCACTACTTTAGCATTTATAATTTTTATTGAACAATACAATTTTTATTTTCTGCATTCCTTTACAGAAATACATTCCCAGAACATTTACCTTTCATGTAAAAAAGAATCCTTGAATTTGATTGAATATTTCTTAATTAAAATGACATTTTCGAAACACTTGTCAGTGGTGCCATTTAGGCAACTAGTTTCCTAAATAGCACCTACGGTTTCTTAAATCGCACCTCTTTAACTGCAGGGAACAGGATGAAGGAAAGCTTTTAATATTGAACATATTGAACAATATTTAATATGAATAATGTAATAAATGCAAATTACAAGTTTATTGAAATTAATGAAAGAGAGTAACGCATCTTCAAATGAAATTGAAAAAATAGAGCATAAATTACCTAACATTTAAACTTCCTGAATGCGTTTTTCATTGTTACACATTTTCCATGTGCATCACCAGGCAGTTCAAACTGTAAACTGCGTCACCTTTTCTCCACGATTATGTCGAAGCCACCTAAGAACTGCTTCATGATTTACCTGTCTGAAATGGTTTGAAGATAGGAACATCTAAAGGCTGGGCCTGTGAGTATTATGACGAGGAAGCTGAAATAGGAGCACATCATTTTCCCGAGATAATCTAGCTTCTAAATTTTTGGAATGGTTCGTATAGGTGGACATACAGAAGCAGAATTTTTTTCTATGACGGGTTTGAGTGGCAAATAAAATGTTTGAGCTATTCGACAAATAGTTCACTGTTGATGTAACCTGAATCAGAGCAAACAAATAACGATCCTGGAAGAACACCACCTGATAATGTAGGATGCACTGCTTGACGTTTAAAAATTTTCATAGGTGGCACAAAATATCTGGTGCGCTTGTACAACACACACTTGTTGTATTAACGCCCTTTTCACCACTTGATATTGCATCCACTTGGTGCATTCCTCGTTCAGTTAAAATTTTTGGGCCTTCTTTTGTACTGCTAGAATTGCTACAGTTGCTCATATCGCACCGATGCGAATTAGGCACCTACAAAGTGGTGCGAATTAAGAAACTACGTCATAAGTTATTATTTCCTTCATTCTAGCCTATAATCACCATATGTTCGAAAATCGTACTAAGTTAAATGTTCTTTAATATTTCTTTTAACCAATAACATCTTAAGGTTATTGATTCCTTTGCATACAAATTCGTAATTTAGTTACAAAATGTTAGCTAAATTTACATCCACCTGAGCGATTATATTAAATACTCTATCACCACGTTGCTAGCATAAAGAAGTGGCAGAAATCAAGTGACATGGTGGAAGTTCATATGGTAGATTGTAACAATACCCCTAGATGCTACACTACTACAGTAACTTGTTTTAAACTAGCAGTGGTGCCATTTAGGAAGCGGTGCGATTTATGCTACTCTACCCTAAGTGAATTTTGAATTATATTGAAGGGAAATTGTAAGTTCTTTACTCCAAGAGTCGATGCATACCTTAAATCATTGACTATCCTAAAGCAAACTATGAAATATTTCATATAAAACATTTTTTTATCGCCAGAAGAAAGCAAAAAGGAGCAAAATTGTTTTAAACTTTTTTGTTTGTAATAATTGAAAGAATAATCCCCCGAAATTAATCACATTATTTATGGTTTACTCTGTATATCTTTAAAGTAATAGAATTCATTCATACAAACCTTTCCGACCTAGATCAAAATATTGATATTCATACTTAGGACACTCGTAACAAAATTAGCTTAAGTATTCCGTTACGCCACCTTACTAATACTAGTAGAACTTGTATGGTGTTTTGGTAAAAATATTGTAAATTTTGATACTGAACAACAATGTAATTTTATTATCTCAACAATAATTATCACTCTCTACAATTTAATTTCACTCCCGTCAACAATGAGATTTGCTCTCCGCACAGCAACACAGCGTTCGTTATTGCACTCCACAAACAACAATGACAATTTACTTGGACTACTACGAACAACAATGAACTGTTAATCTTAACTAATATTCACAAAGCACTATTTACAACACAGAACTGTCAGTTCTCAGTTCACAGCTCGTTTGTCTTGGCTAGTTCTTCTAGCTCAGTCACTCGCGTTCACAGAATCTCGAACCACAGACCTTCAGAGACGATCCGCTGAACTTCGAACTCAGGTCCCCCAACTGCGGTCCACTGCACTCGAACTCCGGGCTTCAGGCTCCACAGTTACGGACACAACTCAAGTCGCGCTCTGGTCTCGAAGCTGGCTTCACTGCTACAAACACTGGGTTACTGACTGACTGACTGAATTTCACTTGCGTTTCTTCTTTTATAACTAAACCATAGTTACGAGAAATTTCTACGGGTGTCCTCTCGAATTATCTGGATATCTCCACTTCGGACGGACTTCTGGAAGATTCGGGAGGGTCCGTCCCCCCTTCACTCCGCACGTAGCAGTTGCGCGCGCAACCTCCCCTCGCCTCTCCAAGCCGTGCGCCGTCCCCCAGTGCTCCGTGGAGCCCGTGTCGACTCACGCGCGACCTGCTCTCTTGCGGGAAGCGTGTTCGAGTCTCGAGGTGGCTGTCACAATATATTAATAGTTTACTAGCTTATGTCAATTAAACAAATAATATTGCTACATTTAGGAAATACATTAAAAAGATGTTAATAGAACTGTGTCATTACAGTCTAGATGTCGCACGTGTAGGCCTTTCAAATCTTAAACAATTAAATGATATTTATATTGATTTTTATGTTTCTTTTGACTTTTAATTTATGTTTATATTGACATATTATTTTCTTACATTCTATTTGTTGTATCCTTCCTTACGTTTTTCCCTGTTAACTATCTGTAAACAAA